>NW_027552515.1:0-248261 GCF_045843805.1 Urocitellus parryii | reverse complement strand
TGTAATATTGGACGAAGTCTCTTGCCTTCCTCTGGTCAGGCTCCTGACACCGATGAAGTAAGAACAGGGATCCTCTGGGTCAAATGAGTTGTTGCAAGCCATCCAGTAACTAGCACACAGGTGTTTGGGTGTTTTCATGAGTCCAGTACACATAAAGAATCTACCCCTGGCAGGCAGGAGGCCTCGAATTTGAGAAGCAGAGCAGTATTAACTACAGGCCCATTTTATCTATCCTGTTTCTCAGGAAGGGTGTCCAGGCCACCATGACATTTGGCACATGATGGGCATGAGCCCTTACTTTGCACACCATCTTAGACTGCTCCCCCTATGGAAACCCCCAGCCAGAATGTTATGATGAGTATCTGTATGGAAGAAGAGGAGGGCCATGTGGGAGTGTTTTTGTTAGAATAGTGGTCTTTTGTGTGGTGGTTGGAAAAGATGAGTGGGTCCACCTCAGCTTGAACTCTGGTGTGATGCCATTAGAGACTCAGTTCTGGAACTGATCTCAGAGAACTCTTGCCATGAATTGAGTTGGGATTTTACAAGGCCAGGCATTAGAGGAGCCCTTGGAAACTGAGATCTAGGCCGAGGGTGGCTTCCTCCACAGCACTGGGAATCTCAGCCAGGATTTCACATGATTTTGCTGTTAAAGCCTTTTCAGCTATAGTTGAGAGCCAAAACTCACATGAACCTCATATTTTAGACCCCCAATGGGCCTGGCTTCCTGTGACCTTTCGCCACTCCGTGAAAAGCCTTGCCTGCATGCGATCTCCAGAGCTTTTACTGAAAGGAGATTCCTCAGCCCTTAATGGCTCGTGAATGAATCAAAACCCACAGTGCCAACTTCTTCATTCTTGAGATATGGCTAGGCCAATAACATGAAGGTTTTGAGAATCCCATGACCAGAAATCCCCGGAGAACCTTGAGATCTCCTGTTGCTCATCATGACTGAACCCGCCATTGCCCTTTTTGACTGAGTGGAATTCATGACCATGGTGAAGAACAGAGATGTCAGTGAGTAGGAGCCAGCAGGGAACTGGGTCTGGAGCAATGGAGTGCAGGTGTGTGACCAACATCTGTGGTGAGCCCCTGTGGTTCTGTCATTGGTATCCAAATGACATGTGACTGACAAGGTGCAGCCAGCAGACCCTAAAATGTAAAGGCATGTGGTTGTGGGGAGAGGATCTGGTGCGATGCTCAGAATCAAGTTGCTACGCACAAGTGGGAAAGATATATGGGGTAGCAGCCCAGTTTGTGTTTTTTTCCGTCAGACCCTGACTCACCCCACGTGACAGAGCTCCCTCCAGCGCTGTGTCCCGGTTGACCTTTATGTATTTCAAAAACAAACACCAGATTTCCAGGGAAGCTGCAAGAAATGCCATTAAAACTGGACTGTGAGCCAAAGGCTTCACAATCCCCCCAGGGAGACACTCATACCCCAATGGCCACAGTTACCTACAAAGAGAGGATTCAGCTCTGCTGCCTCCTGTTCGTATTGGGAAATAGGAAACCATGTCCTCGTGTTCACATAGACTGAGACCAAGCTTTCCTGGTCTCACTGCAAAGGAAGCTAAGTCACAAAGCTATATTTCTAGTGCACAAATGTCAGAGGCAGATAGTCAAGAAGTCATTAGGCCAGCAAAGTTCCATGTTTGTGGAATGTTTACCCTGTTCCCTACCATTGGGATCTCTTGTGCCACACCCAAGTTTGTGAGCTCCTCAGAATTTCCTATTCCAGATATGTATTCACAGATTTTGTTCCTCTTCTCCTCTCATTGTGTCTTATTTGGGGTGATAGTAATGTCAAGGCATTGTGGTGGATGACAGTGGAAGATTGTTATGTGGCACGTGTTCGCATATATCTTAGACTCGTTTCTCATTTTGCCCTTTGAAATATTGAATCTCTGTGTCAATACTTATACTACCTTGATTCTTTAATGTCCATCTGGGTGGATTTATAATCAACTTTTCACAAGATATTTCTGAGAAATGTACATTTTCTTGACATACATATTCATTTCTGAATTCTCAAAATGAACTTCAGTGAATATTGAGTACTAACCCTAATATTTCTTCAGTAAGTGACCCAGTTTAACATCAATGAAAGTCTATTCATACGGGACGTGATGTGTATTTTGAAGTAAATTTTCATTCAAAATTGTTAAATTCCTATTTCTTCGTATCATAGGATGTATCATTTCATCCAATATTCACAAATTGACATGCATGTGATTCACTTACATTCACTCCCTGTATCAGAACCCATGTATTTCTCCATGTTGCTTTACTTGCTTTTTCATGAGATTTCTTTTATAAAACATTACTTTTGAATTCCATCATCATTTTCGAAGCAAAACTCACAGTTTGGTGTAATTAGTAACCCTAATATTACCACTAGACGTACACCTACTTGAATTGAATGTTTATCTGAATACCAGATTTCATGTATTTTTTAAAATATCAATTCAATCCATTATTTAAAATAGTAACCAGTTATATTTTTTATTCACCCTATGGTCTATTCATGCATCATCTCTATATACGTAAACCCAGGGTGCACCTATTTTTATCCCCAAACTCTAAATGACAGGGTTTGAAAACATGCTCCCAGAAATGGTGGAAGAAATACACATGTCACCTCCTCCCTGTATTCCTTTCATCACATCATCTTCTGGACACCAAATGCAAAACTCACACTCACCTTATGATTCTTCCAAAGCCTGATTTTAATGAGAGCATGGATTACTAAAATCATCTAAGTCCGCTTTGCCTATTGTTTTCAATATTCAATCCTATGGTGAGCGTACACTTGTTTCTTCCTAGGATAGTGTATTCAACCACCCCCCTGTTGAAAATATCCCTGATCTTATCACTCATTTTGTACTTTGCCCGATCTCCTAACATCCCAATTGATATCTATTTCCCCAAGTGCCTTGTTGTGACTGACTCTTCATGTGTGCTGACATTCCCATTTACACTCTAATAGAAATTCATTCGATTGCAAAAAGGGCCTTTTGCCCAAATCCTAAACTCACTCTTCTTCCTTACCCTACACTGGAATCCTGTCTACTATCTCAATATCACTGGAAGTTCTCTTTCACATTCAGTGGTCCCAGGTCCAAGATCTTATGCCATTGTATATGGATTTAGAGGATTCACCTCTGCAGAACATCATTCAAAACTATGTATCCAAATCAAGGGCCCAACACCCTTGTGTGCTTCAGCTCTTACCTAGTTTTCACCTTCCATTCTTATAAATATCCCAGTTGCCCAATCCCCGTATTCATCCAGCAGAATGACTCCTAAGCCAAATCGAACCTGATATGACCCTGAAGCAGACTCTGTTCCCTCAATCTATTTTCACATAACAGCAGGTCCTGAGTTGATCTTGCCATACAGGTATGTAGGGAATCCTCCAGCTGCTGAGAAGCTCAAAGGTAGATGCAGAAATGATCCCTGGAGCCAATGTAGGCAGCTAGGTAGGACCTGTGAGGTCTAAAGTCATCTTCCATGGCCAACAACCCAGTGAGGATGAAGGGATGTGGCTGAATCAGCCTCTCTCTTCTCAATGCAGGGAAGATGGACACAATCAGGCCTGGGTGGGTTGCTGATCCCGGGCTCCTAGGGTATATAGACCTTTATGACTTGTGAAAATGTCACAGGAAGGTGGGGCAGCCTCCCTCTCATGGGACCCTTGGAAACAACTGTTAGGACAAAGTGGTTGCCAAGGCAGTGACCTCATTCACTTCCCTGAAGGAAGTGACCTCACCTCACTTCCTTGGTGATGGAACTCTCTGAACGTGGGATCCAGGAGGCGAGGCACCCAGAGGCAATTCCAGTCCCAGTGGGCTCCCTTGTTTTTTCTGTACCAAGGCCAGAGTCATTCTTTCTTGGCACCTGGTGATGTGTGGGTAGCCAAATGCCTTGAATGGTCTGAACAGGGGCCTTTCCTGAGAAAGAAGTGTTGGCTCATTGCTGGCTCCTGACAACTACACAGAGATGGCCAAGGAGACCAGAGCTGAGACAGGACCGGCCACTGCTGGGGAACAAATTTTCACCCACCAGTCAGAGGTCAGAGTGGATAGATGCAGACCAAATACAGGGGTGGTTTGTGTGTCTCAGTGGGTGTGTGTTTCAATTTGGCATTTTGTCTCATGTTCTGAGATCATGTAGGAAAAACGTGTTTGTTGTTGTTGTTGTTGTTGTTGTTGTTTGTTGGTTTGAAATGGACTGTTAACTAGTGAGTCTTTCTATAGAGTCAGTGGATCCCACTGGGTTTGTGGTTAAAGAGAGTAGAGAGAAGAATGCAGCCGTGAATGTGTCCTGTCTAGTGGAAATCTTTGCAGGACTCCTCAAGGCCAATTGATGAATGGACTGCTGCTTGTCTTGCAGATGGGAAACACCTACCAAGATCCCAAGTTCCTGTATTCTTCCAGAATTTTGGCCACTCTCTGAAGGGGTTCGTGTTTTTGTGAACAAGATGGGTACCACCTTCAAGCTGTGTGACAAGGCCATGGACTGGATTGCTGACGGGAATGCCAAGCATCTCAGAAAAGTAAAAATTAGCATGACTGGTAAGGATCTCTCTGGAGAATCCCTGCTTGCATAGATAGCCACCCAAGTTGCATGATTAGGAGCTGTCAGTGCCACAGTGTTCAATTAAAGAAAAGTTTTTCTCCAGGCTTCTTTCCTCCCTATTGTTCTGTTCCCCTGAATGTCAGGGAGGTGTTTGCCTTAGGGCACTCCTTTGGGAATCCTCCAGAAAAGAGTTTCAAACGGAAAGGAAGAGGCCCAATCTGTGCCTTTTAGGTAAAGTGCTTTGTAAAGGCTGTGTCTGAATCAGACTCTTGGCCCTGTGTGTGGCTGTGAATTACATTCTCAGCACCCCAGGAAACTCAAGAAAAATCCCATGTGTCCATGCACATCTAAAAGGATGAAAAAGAAGTGTAATATTGGACGAAGTCTCTTGCCTTCCTCTGGTCAGGCTCCTGACACCGATGAAGTAAGAACAGGGATCCTCTGGGTCAAATGAGTTGTTGCAAGCCATCCAGTAACTAGCACACAGGTGTTTGGGTGTTTTCATGAGTCCAGTACACATAAAGAATCTACCCCTGGCAGGCAGGAGGCCTCGAATTTGAGAAGCAGAGCAGTATTAACTACAGGCCCATTTTATCTATCCTGTTTCTCAGGAAGGGTGTCCAGGCCACCATGACATTTGGCACATGATGGGCATGAGCCCTTACTTTGCACACCATCTTAGACTGCTCCCCCTATGGAAACCCCCAGCCAGAATGTTATGATGAGTATCTGTATGGAAGAAGAGGAGGGCCATGTGGGAGTGTTTTTGTTAGAATAGTGGTCTTTTGTGTGGTGGTTGGAAAAGATGAGTGGGTCCACCTCAGCTTGAACTCTGGTGTGATGCCATTAGAGACTCAGTTCTGGAACTGATCTCAGAGAACTCTTGCCATGAATCGAGTTGGGATTTTACAAGGCCAGGCATTAGAGGAGCCCTTGGAAACTGAGATCTAGGCCGAGGGTGGCTTCCTCCACAGCACTGGGAATCTCAGCCAGGATTTCACATGATTTTGCTGTTAAAGCCTTTTCAGCTATAGTTGAGAGCCAAAACTCACATGAACCTCATATTTTAGACCCCCAATGGGCCTGGCTTCCTGTGACCTTTCGCCACTCCGTGAAAAGCCTTGCCTGCATGCGATCTCCAGAGCTTTTACTGAAAGGAGATTCCTCAGCCCTTAATGGCTCGTGAATGAATCAAAACCCACAGTGCCAACTTCTTCATTCTTGAGATATGGCTAGGCCAATAACATGAAGGTTTTGAGAATCCCATGACCAGAAATCCCCGGAGAACCTTGAGATCTCCTGTTGCTCATCATGACTGAACCCGCCATTGCCCTTTTTGACTGAGTGGAATTCATGACCATGGTGAAGAACAGAGATGTCAGTGAGTAGGAGCCAGCAGGGAACTGGGTCTGGAGCAATGGAGTGCAGGTGTGTGACCAACATCTGTGGTGAGCCCCTGTGGTTCTGTCATTGGTATCCAAATGACATGTGACTGACAAGGTGCAGCCAGCAGACCCTAAAATGTAAAGGCATGTGGTTGTGGGGAGAGGATCTGGTGCGATGCTCAGAATCAAGTTGCTATGCACAAGTGGGAAGGATATATGGGGTAGCAGCCCAGTTTGAGTTTTTTTCCGTCAGACCCTGACTCACCCCACGTGACAGAGCTCCCTCCAGAGCTGTGTCCCGTTTGGCCTTTATGTATTTCAAAAACAAACACCAGATTTCCAGGGAAGCTGCAAGAAATGCCATTAAAACTGGACTGTGAGCCAAAGGCTTCACAATCCCCCCAGGGAGACACTCATACCCCAATGGCCACAGTTACCTACAAAGAGAGGATTCAGCTCTGCTGCCTCCTGTTCGTATTGGGAAACAGGAAACCAGGTCCTCCTGTTCACATAGACTGAGACCAAGCTTTCCTGGTCTCACTGCAAAGGAAGCTAAATCACAAAGCTATATTTCTAGTGCACAAATGTCAGAGGCAGATAGTCAAGAAGTCATTAGGCCAGCAAAGTTCCATGTTTGTGGAATGTTTACCCTGTCCCCTACCATTGGGATCTCTTGTGCCACACCCAAGTTTGTGAGCTCCTCAGAATTTCCTATTCCAGATATGTATTCACAGATTTTGTTCCTCTTCTCCTCTCATTGTGTCTTATTTGGGGTGATAGTAATGTCAAGGCATTGTGGTGGATGACAGTGGAAGATTGTTATGTGGCACGTGTTCGCATATATCTTAGACTCATTTCTCATTTTGCCCTTTGAAATATTGAATCTCTGTTTCAATACTTATACTACCTTGATTCTTTAATGTCCATCTGGGTGGATTTATAATCAACTTTTCACAAGATATTTCTGAGAAATGTACATTTTCTTGACATACATATTCATTTCTGAATTCTCAAAATGAACTTCAGTGAATATTGAGTACTAACCCTAATATTTCTTCAGTAAGTGACCCAGTTTAACATCAATGAAAGTCTATTCATACGGGACGTGATGTGTATTTTGAAGTAAATTTTCATTCAAAATTGTTAAATTCCTATTTCTTCGTATCATAGGATGTATCATTTCATCCAATATTCACAAATTGACATGCATGTGATTCACTTACATTCACTCCCTGTATCAGAACCCATGTATTTCTCCATGTTGCTTTACTTGCTTTTTCATGAGATTTCTTTTATAAAACATTACTTTTGAGTTCCATCATCATTTTCGAAGCAAAACTCACAGTTTGGTGTAATTAGTAACCCTAATATTACCACTAGACGTACACCTACTTGGATTGAATGTTTATCTGAATACCAGATTTCATGTATTTTTTAAAATATCAATTCAATCCATTATTTAAAATAGTAACCAGTTATATTTTTTATTCACCCTATGGTCTATTCATGCATCATCTCTATATACGTAAACCCAGGGTGCACCTATTTTTATCCCCAAACTCTAAATGACAGGGTTTGAAAACATGCTCCCAGAAATGGTGGAAGAAATACACATGTCACCTCCTCCCTGTATTCCTTTCATCACATCATCTTCTGGACACCAAATGCAAAACTCACACTCACCTTATGATTCTTCCAAAGCCTGATTTTAATGAGAGCATGGATTACTAAAATCATCTAAGTCCGCTTTGCCTATTGTTTTCAATATTCAATCCTATGGTGAGCGTACACTTGTTTCTTCCTAGGATAGTGTATTCAACCACCCCCCTGTTGAAAATATCCCTGATCTTATCACTCATTTTGTACTTTGCCCGATCTCCTAACATCCCAATTGATATCTATTTCCCCAAGTGCCTTGTTGTGACTGACTCTTCATGTGTGCTGACATTCCCATTTACACTCTAATAGAAATTCATTCGATTGCAAAAAGGGCCTTTTGCCCAAATCCTAAACTCACTCTTCTTCCTTACCCTACACTGGAATCCTGTCTACTATCTCAATATCACTGGAAGTTCTCTTTCACATTCAGTGGTCCCAGGTCCAAGATCTTATGCCATTGTATATGGATTTAGAGGATTCACCTCTGCAGAACATCATTCAAAACTATGTATCCAAATCAAGGGCCCAACACCCTTGTGTGCTTCAGCTCTTACCTAGTTTTCACCTTCCATTCTTATAAATATCCCAGTTGCCCAATCCCCGTATTCATCCAGCAGAATGACTCCTAAGCCAAATCGAACCTGATATGACCCTGAAGCAGACTCTGTTCCCTCAATCTATTTTCACATAACAGCAGGTCCTGAGTTGATCTTGCCATACAGGTATGTAGGGAATCCTCCAGCTGCTGAGAAGCTCAAAGGTAGATGCAGAAATGATCCCTGGAGCCAATGTAGGCAGCTAGGTAGGACCTGTGAGGTCTAAAGTCATCTTCCATGGCCAACAACCCAGTGAGGATGAAGGGATGTGGCTGAATCAGCCTCTCTCTTCTCAATGCAGGGAAGATGGACACAATCAGGCCTGGGTGGGTTGCTGATCCCGGGCTCCTAGGGTATATAGACCTTTATGACTTGTGAAAATGTCACAGGAAGGTGGGGCAGCCTCCCTCTCATGGGACCCTTGGAAACAACTGTTAGGACAAAGTGGTTGCCAAGGCAGTGACCTCATTCACTTCCCTGAAGGAAGTGACCTCACCTCACTTCCTTGGTGATGGAACTCTCTGAACGTGGGATCCAGGAGGCGAGGCACCCAGAGGCAATTCCAGTCCCAGTGGGCTCCCTTGTTTTTTCTGTACCAAGGCCAGAGTCATTCTTTCTTGGCACCTGGTGATGTGTGGGTAGCCAAATGCCTTGAATGGTCTGAACAGGGGCCTTTCCTGAGAAAGAAGTGTTGGCTCATTGCTGGCTCCTGACAACTACACAGAGATGGCCAAGGAGACCAGAGCTGAGACAGGACCGGCCACTGCTGGGGAACAAATTTTCACCCACCAGTCAGAGGTCAGAGTGGATAGATGCAGACCAAATACAGGGGTGGTTTGTGTGTCTCAGTGGGTGTGTGTTTCAATTTGGCATTTTGTCTCATGTTCTGAGATCATGTAGGAAAAACGTGTTTGTTGTTGTTGTTGTTGTTGTTGTTTGTTGGTTTGAAATGGACTGTTAACTAGTGAGTCTTTCTATAGAGTCAGTGGATCCCACTGGGTTTGTGGTTAAAGAGAGTAGAGAGAAGAATGCAGCCGTGAATGTGTCCTGTCTAGTGGAAATCTTTGCAGGACTCCTCAAGGCCAATTGATGAATGGACTGCTGCTTGTCTTGCAGATGGGAAACACCTACCAAGATCCCAAGTTCCTGTATTCTTCCAGAATTTTGGCCACTCTCTGAAGGGGTTCGTGTTTTTGTGAACAAGATGGGTACCACCTTCAAGCTGTGTGACAAGGCCATGGACTGGATTGCTGACGGGAATGCCAAGCATCTCAGAAAAGTAAAAATTAGCATGACTGGTAAGGATCTCTCTGGAGAATCCCTGCTTGCATAGATAGCCACCCAAGTTGCATGATTAGGAGCTGTCAGTGCCACAGTGTTCAATTAAAGAAAAGTTTTTCTCCAGGCTTCTTTCCTCCCTATTGTTCTGTTCCCCTGAATGTCAGGGAGGTGTTTGCCTTAGGGCACTCCTTTGGGAATCCTCCAGAAAAGAGTTTCAAACGGAAAGGAAGAGGCCCAATCTGTGCCTTTTAGGTAAAGTGCTTTGTAAAGGCTGTGTCTGAATCAGACTCTTGGCCCTGTGTGTGGCTGTGAATTACATTCTCAGCACCCCAGGAAACTCAAGAAAAATCCCATGTGTCCATGCACATCTAAAAGGATGAAAAAGAAGTGTAATATTGGACGAAGTCTCTTGCCTTCCTCTGGTCAGGCTCCTGACACCGATGAAGTAAGAACAGGGATCCTCTGGGTCAAATGAGTTGTTGCAAGCCATCCAGTAACTAGCACACAGGTGTTTGGGTGTTTTCATGAGTCCAGTACACATAAAGAATCTACCCCTGGCAGGCAGGAGGCCTCGAATTTGAGAAGCAGAGCAGTATTAACTACAGGCCCATTTTATCTATCCTGTTTCTCAGGAAGGGTGTCCAGGCCACCATGACATTTGGCACATGATGGGCATGAGCCCTTACTTTGCACACCATCTTAGACTGCTCCCCCTATGGAAACCCCCAGCCAGAATGTTATGATGAGTATCTGTATGGAAGAAGAGGAGGGCCATGTGGGAGTGTTTTTGTTAGAATAGTGGTCTTTTGTGTGGTGGTTGGAAAAGATGAGTGGGTCCACCTCAGCTTGAACTCTGGTGTGATGCCATTAGAGACTCAGTTCTGGAACTGATCTCAGAGAACTCTTGCCATGAATCGAGTTGGGATTTTACAAGGCCAGGCATTAGAGGAGCCCTTGGAAACTGAGATCTAGGCCGAGGGTGGCTTCCTCCACAGCACTGGGAATCTCAGCCAGGATTTCACATGATTTTGCTGTTAAAGCCTTTTCAGCTATAGTTGAGAGCCAAAACTCACATGAACCTCATATTTTAGACCCCCAATGGGCCTGGCTTCCTGTGACCTTTCGCCACTCCGTGAAAAGCCTTGCCTGCATGCGATCTCCAGAGCTTTTACTGAAAGGAGATTCCTCAGCCCTTAATGGCTCGTGAATGAATCAAAACCCACAGTGCCAACTTCTTCATTCTTGAGATATGGCTAGGCCAATAACATGAAGGTTTTGAGAATCCCATGACCAGAAATCCCCGGAGAACCTTGAGATCTCCTGTTGCTCATCATGACTGAACCCGCCATTGCCCTTTTTGACTGAGTGGAATTCATGACCATGGTGAAGAACAGAGATGTCAGTGAGTAGGAGCCAGCAGGGAACTGGGTCTGGAGCAATGGAGTGCAGGTGTGTGACCAACATCTGTGGTGAGCCCCTGTGGTTCTGTCATTGGTATCCAAATGACATGTGACTGACAAGGTGCAGCCAGCAGACCCTAAAATGTAAAGGCATGTTGTTGTGGGGAGAGGATCTGGTGCGATGCTCAGAATCAAGTTGCTACGCACAAGTGGGAAAGATATATGGGGTAGCAGCCCAGTTTGTGTTTTTTTCCGTCAGACCCTGACTCACCCCACGTGACAGAGCTCCTTCCAGCGCTGTGTCCCGGTTGACCTTTATGTATTTCAAAAACAAACACCAGATTTCCAGGGAAGCTGCAAGAAATGCCATTAAAACTGGACTGTGAGCCAAAGGCTTCACAATCCCCCCAGGGAGACACTCATACCCCAATGGCCACAGTTACCTACAAAGAGAGGATTCAGCTCTGCTGCCTCCTGTTCGTATTGGGAAATAGTATACCATGTCCTCGTGTTCACATAGACTGAGACCAAGCTTTCCTGGTCTCACTGCAAAGGAAGCTAAATCACAAAGCTATATTTCTAGTGCACAAATGTCAGAGGCAGATAGTCAAGAAGTCATTAGGCCAGCAAAGTTCCATGTTTGTGGAATGTTTACCCTGTCCCCTACCATTGGGATCTCTTGTGCCACACCCAAGTTTGTGAGCTCCTCAGAATTTCCTATTCCAGATATGTATTCACAGATTTTGTTCCTCTTCTCCTCTCATTGTGTCTTATATGGGGTGATAGTAATGTCAAGGCATTGTGGTGGATGACAGTGGAAGATTGTTATGTGGCACATGTTCACATATATCTTAGACTCGTTTTTCATTTTGCCTTTTGAAATATTGAATCTCTGTGTCAATACTTATACTACCTTGATTCTTTAATGTCCATCTGGGTGGATTTATAATCAACTTTTCACAAGATATTTCTCAGAAATGTACATTTTCTTGACATACATATTCATTTCTGAATTCTCAAAATGAACTTCAGTGAATATTGAGTACTAACCCTAATATTTCTTCAGTAAGTGACCCAGTTTAACCTCAATGAAAGTCTATTCATACGGGTCGTGATGTGTATTTTGAAGTAAATTTTCATTCAAAATTGTTAAATTCCTATTTCTTCGTATCATAGGATGTATCATTTCATCCAATATTCACAAATTGACATGCATGTGATTCACTTACATTCACTCCCTGTATCAGAACCCATGTATTTCTCCATGTTGCTTTACTTGCTTTTTCATGAGATTTCTTTTATAAAACATTACTTTTGAGTTCCATCATCATTTTCGAAGCAAAACTCACAGTTTGGTGTAATTAGTAACCCTAATATTTCCACTAGACATACACCTACTTGGATTGAATGTTTATCTGAATACCAGATTTCATGTATTTTTTAAAATATCAATTCAATCCATTATTTAAAATAGTAACCAGTTATATTTTTTATTCACCCTATGGTCTATTCATGCATCATCTCTATATACGTAATCCCAGGGTGCACCTATTTTTATCCCCAAACTCTAAATGACAGGGTTTGAAAACATGCTCCCAGAAATGGTGGAAGAAATACACATGTCACCTCCTCCCTGTATTCCTTTCATCACATCATCTTCTGGACACCAAATGCAAAACTCACACTCACCTTATGATTCTTCCAAAGCCTGATTTTAATGAGAGCATGGATTACTAAAATCATCTAAGTCCGCTTTGCCTATTGTTTTCAATATTCAATCCTATGGTGAGCGTACACTTGTTTCTTCCTAGGATAGTGTATTCAACCACCCCCCTGTTGAAAATATCCCTGATCTTATCACTCATTTTGTACTTTGCCCGATCTCCTAACATCCCAATTGATATCTATTTCCCCAAGTGCCTTGTTGTGACTGACTCTTCATGTGTGCTGACATTCCCATTTACACTCTAATAGAAATTCATTCGATTGCAAAAAGGGCCTTTTGCCCAAATCCTAAACTCACTCTTCTTCCTTACCCTACACTGGAATCCTGTCTACTATCTCAATATCACTGGAAGTTCTCTTTCACATTCAGTGGTCCCAGGTCCAAGATCTTATGCCATTGTATATGGATTTAGAGGATTCACCTCTGCAGAACATCATTCAAAACTATGTATCCAAATCAAGGGCCCAACACCCTTGTGTGCTTCAGCTCTTACCTAGTTTTCACCTTCCATTCTTATAAATATCCCAGTTGCCCAATCCCCGTATTCATCCAGCAGAATGACTCCTAAGCCAAATCGAACCTGATATGACCCTGAAGCAGACTCTGTTCCCTCAATCTATTTTCACATAACAGCAGGTCCTGAGTTGATCTTGCCATACAGGTATGTAGGGAATCCTCCAGCTGCTGAGAAGCTCAAAGGTAGATGCAGAAATGATCCCTGGAGCCAATGTAGGCAGCTAGGTAGGACCTGTGAGGTCTAAAGTCATCTTCCATGGCCAACAACCCAGTGAGGATGAAGGGATGTGGCTGAATCAGCCTCTCTCTTCTCAATGCAGGGAAGATGGACACAATCAGGCCTGGGTGGGTTGCTGATCCCGGGCTCCTAGGGTATATAGACCTTTATGACTTGTGAAAATGTCACAGGAAGGTGGGGCAGCCTCCCTCTCATGGGACCCTTGGAAACAACTGTTAGGACAAAGTGGTTGCCAAGGCAGTGACCTCATTCACTTCCCTGAAGGAAGTGACCTCACCTCACTTCCTTGGTGATGGAACTCTCTGAACGTGGGATCCAGGAGGCGAGGCACCCAGAGGCAATTCCAGTCCCAGTGGGCTCCCTTGTTTTTTCTGTACCAAGGCCAGAGTCATTCTTTCTTGGCACCTGGTGATGTGTGGGTAGCCAAATGCCTTGAATGGTCTGAACAGGGGCCTTTCCTGAGAAAGAAGTGTTGGCTCATTGCTGGCTCCTGACAACTACACAGAGATGGCCAAGGAGACCAGAGCTGAGACAGGACCGGCCACTGCTGGGGAACAAATTTTCACCCACCAGTCAGAGGTCAGAGTGGATAGATGCAGACCAAATACAGGGGTGGTTTGTGTGTCTCAGTGGGTGTGTGTTTCAATTTGGCATTTTGTCTCATGTTCTGAGATCATGTAGGAAAAACGTGTTTGTTGTTGTTGTTGTTGTTGTTGTTGTTTGTTGGTTTGAAATGGACTGTTAACTAGTGAGTCTTTCTATAGAGTCAGTGGATCCCACTGGGTTTGTGGTTAAAGAGAGTAGAGAGAAGAATGCAGCCGTGAATGTGTCCTGTCTAGTGGAAATCTTTGCAGGACTCCTCAAGGCCAATTGATGAATGGACTGCTGCTTGTCTTGCAGATGGGAAACACCTACCAAGATCCCAAGTTCCTGTATTCTTCCAGAATTTTGGCCACTCTCTGAAGGGGTTCGTGTTTTTGTGAACAAGATGGGTACCACCTTCAAGCTCTGTGACAAGGCCATGGACTGGATTGCTGACGGGAATGCCAAGCATCTCAGAAAAGTAAAAATTAGCATGACTGGTAAGGATCTCTCTGGAGAATCCCTGCTTGCATAGATAGCCACCCAAGTTGCATGATTAGGAGCTGTCAGTGCCACAGTGTTCAATTAAAGAAAAGTTTTTCTCCAGGCTTCTTTCCTCCCTATTGTTCTGTTCCCCTGAATGTCAGGGAGGTGTTTGCCTTAGGGCACTCCTTTGGGAATCCTCCAGAAAAGAGTTTCAAACGGAAAGGAAGGGGCCCAATCTGTGCCTTTTAGGTAAAGTGCTTTGTAAAGGCTGTGTCTGAATCAGACTCTTGGCCCTGTGTGTGGCTGTGAATTACATTCTCAGCACCCCAGGAAACTCAAGAAAAATCCCATGTGTCCATGCACATCTAAAAGGATGAAAAAGAAGTGTAATATTGGACGAAGTCTCTTGCCTTCCTCTGGTCAGGCTCCTGACACCGATGAAGTAAGAACAGGGATCCTCTGGGTCAAATGAGTTGTTGCAAGCCATCCAGTAACTAGCACACAGGTGTTTGGGTGTTTTCATGAGTCCAGTACACATAAAGAATCTACCCCTGGCAGGCAGGAGGCCTCGAATTTGAGAAGCAGAGCAGTATTAACTACAGGCCCATTTTATCTATCCTGTTTCTCAGGAAGGGTGTCCAGGCCACCATGACATTTGGCACATGATGGGCATGAGCCCTTACTTTGCACACCATCTTAGACTGCTCCCCCTATGGAAACCCCCAGCCAGAATGTTATGATGAGTATCTGTATGGAAGAAGAGGAGAGATCTTGCCATACAGGTATGTAGGGAATCCTCCAGCTGCTGAGAAGCTCAAAGGTAGATGCAGAAATGATCCTTGGAGCCAATGTAGGCAGCTAGGTAGGACCTGTGAGGTCTAAAGTCATCTTCCATGGCCAACAACCCAGTGAGGATGAAGGGATGTGGCTGAATGAGCCTCTCTCTTCTCAATGCAGGGAAGATGGACACAATCAGGCCTGGGTGGGTTGCTGATCCCGGGCTCCTAGGGTATATAGACCTTTATGACTTGTGAAAATGTCACAGGAAGGTGGGGCAGCCTCCCTCTCATGGGACCCTTGGAAACAACTGTTAGGACAAAGTGGTTGCCAAGGCAGTGACCTCATTCACTTCCCTGAAGGAAGTGACCTCACCTCACTTCCTTGGTGATGGAACTCTCTGAACGTGGGATCCAGGAGATGAGGCACCCAGAGGCAATTCCAGTCCCAGTGGGCTCCCTTGTTTTTTCTGTACCAAGGCCAGAGTCATTCTTTCTTGGCACCTGGTGATGTGTGGGTAGCCAAATGCCTTGAAAGGTCTGAACAGGGGCCTTTCCTGAGAAAGAAGTGTTGGCTCATTGCTGGCTCCTGACAACTACACAGAGATGGCCAAGGAGACCAGAGCTGAGACAGGACCGGCCACTGCTGGGGAACAAATTTTCACCCACCAGTCAGAGGTCAGAGTGGATAGATGCAGACCAAATACAGGGGTGGTTTGTGTGTCTCAGTGGGTGTGTGTTTCAATTTGGCATTTTGTCTCATGTTCTGAGATCATGTAGGAAAAACGTGTTTGTTGTTGTTGTTGTTGTTGTTGTTTGTTGGTTTGAAATGGACTGTTAACTAGTGAGTCTTTCTATAGAGTCAGTGGATCCCACTGGGTTTGTGGTTAAAGAGAGTAGAGAGAAGAATGCAGCCGTGAATGTGTCCTGTCTAGTGGAAATCTTTGCAGGACTCCTCAAGGCCAATTGATGAATGGACTGCTGCTTGTCTTGCAGATGGGAAACACCTACCAAGATCCCAAGTTCCTGTATTCTTCCAGAATTTTGGCCACTCTCTGAAGGGGTTCGTGTTTTTGTGAACAAGATGGGTACCACCTTCAAGCTGTGTGACAAGGCCATGGACTGGATTGCTGACGGGAATGCCAAGCATCTCAGAAAAGTAAAAATTAGCATGACTGGTAAGGATCTCTCTGGAGAATCCCTGCTTGCATAGATAGCCACCCAAGTTGCATGATTAGGAGCTGTCAGTGCCACAGTGTTCAATTAAAGAAAAGTTTTTCTCCAGGCTTCTTTCCTCCCTATTGTTCTGTTCCCCTGAATGTCAGGGAGGTGTTTGCCTTAGGGCACTCCTTTGGGAATCCTCCAGAAAAGAGTTTCAAACGGAAAGGAAGAGGCCCAATCTGTGCCTTTTAGGTAAAGTGCTTTGTAAAGGCTGTGTCTGAATCAGACTCTTGGCCCTGTGTGTGGCTGTGAATTACATTCTCAGCACCCCAGGAAACTCAAGAAAAATCCCATGTGTCCATGCACATCTAAAAGGATGAAAAAGAAGTGTAATATTGGACGAAGTCTCTTGCCTTCCTCTGGTCAGGCTCCTGACACCGATGAAGTAAGAACAGGGATCCTCTGGGTCAAATGAGTTGTTGCAAGCCATCCAGTAACTAGCACACAGGTGTTTGGGTGTTTTCATGAGTCCAGTACACATAAAGAATCTACCCCTGGCAGGCAGGAGGCCTCGAATTTGAGAAGCAGAGCAGTATTAACTACAGGCCCATTTTATCTATCCTGTTTCTCAGGAAGGGTGTCCAGGCCACCATGACATTTGGCACATGATGGGCATGAGCCCTTACTTTGCACACCATCTTAGACTGCTCCCCCTATGGAAACCCCCAGCCAGAATGTTATGATGAGTATCTGTATGGAAGAAGAGGAGGGCCATGTGGGAGTGTTTTTGTTAGAATAGTGGTCTTTTGTGTGGTGGTTGGAAAAGATGAGTGGGTCCACCTCAGCTTGAACTCTGGTGTGATGCCATTAGAGACTCAGTTCTGGAACTGATCTCAGAGAACTCTTGCCATGAATCGAGTTGGGATTTTACAAGGCCAGGCATTAGAGGAGCCCTTGGAAACTGAGATCTAGGCCGAGGGTGGCTTCCTCCACAGCACTGGGAATGTCAGCCAGGATTTCACATGATTTTGCTGTTAAAGCCTTTTCAGCTATAGTTGAGAGCCAAAACTCACATGAACCTCATATTTTAGACCCCCAATGGGCCTGGCTTCCTGTGACCTTTCGCCACTCCGTGAAAAGCCTTGCCTGCATGCGATCTCCAGAGCTTTTACTGAAAGGAGATTCCTCAGCCCTTAATGGCTCGTGAATGAATCAAAACCCACAGTGCCAACTTCTTCATTCTTGAGATATGGCTAGGCCAATAACATGAAGGTTTTGAGAATCCCATGACCAGAAATCCCCGGAGAACCTTTAGATCTCCTGTTGCTCATCATGACTGAACCCGCCATTGCCGTTTTTGACTGAGTGGAATTCATGACCATGGTGAAGAACAGAGATGTCAGTGAGTAGGAGCCAGCAGGGAACTGGGTCTGGAGCAATGGAATGCAGGTGTGTGACCAACATCTGTGGTGAGCCCCTGTGGTTCTGTCATTGGTATCCAAATGACATGTGACTGACAAGGTGCAGCCAGCAGACCCTAAAATGTAAAGGCATGTTGTTGTGGGGAGAGGATCTGGTGCGATGCTCAGAATCAAGTTGCTACGCACAAGTGGGAAAGATATATGGGGTAGCAGCCCAGTTTGTGTTTTTTTCCGTCAGTCCCTGACTCACCCCATGTGACAGAGCTCCCTCCAGCGCTGTGTCCCGGTTGACCTTTATGTATTTCAAAAACAAACACCAAATTTCCAGGGAAGCTGCAAGAAATGCCATTAAAACTGGACTGTGAGCCAAACGCTTCACAATCCCCCCAGGGAGACACTCATACCCCAATATCCCCAGTTACCTACAAAGAGAGGATTCAGCTCTGCTGCCTCCTGTTCGTATTGGGAAATAGGAAACCATGTCCTCCTGTTCACATAGACTGAGACCAAGCTTTCCTGGTCTCACTGCAAAGGAAGCTAAGTCACAAAGCTATATTTCTAGTGCACAAATGTCAGAGGCAGATAGTCAAGAAGTCATTAGGCCAGCAAAGTTCCATGTTTGTGGAATGTTTACCCTGTTCCCTACCATTGGGATCTCTTGTGCCACACCCAAGTTTGTGAGCTCCTCAGAATTTCCTATTCCAGATATGTATTCACAGATTTTGTTCCTCTTCTCCTCTCATTGTGTCTTATTTGGGGTGATAGTAATGTCAAGGCATTGTGGTGGATGACAGTGGAAGATTGTTATGTGGCACGTGTTCGCATATATCTTAGACTCGTTTTTCATTTTGCCCTTTGAAATATTGAATCTTTGTGTCAATACTTATACTACCTTGATTCTTTCATGTCCATCTGGGTGGATTTGTAATCCACTTTTCACAAGATATTTCTCAGAAATGTACATTTTCTTGACATACATATTCATTTCTGAATTCTCAAAATGAACTTCAGTGAATATTGAGTACTAACCCTAATATTTCTTCAGTAAGTGACCCAGTTTAACATCAATGAAAGTCTATTCATACGGGACGTGATGTGTATTTTGAAGTAAATTTTCATGCAAAATTGTTAAATTCCTATTTCTTCGTATCATAGGATGTATGATTTCATCCAATATTCACAAATTGACATGCATATGATTCACTTACATTCACTCCCTGTATCAGAACCCATGTATTTCTCCATGTTGCTTTACTTGCTTTTTCATGAGATTTCTTTTATAAAACATTACTTTTGAATTCCATCATCATTTTCGAAGCAAAACTCACGGTTTGGTGTAATTAGTAACCCTAATATTACCACTAGACGTACACCTACTTGGATTGAATGTTTATCTGAATACCAGATTTCATGTATTTTTTAAAATATCAATTCAATCCATTATTTAAAATAGTAACCGGTTATATTTTTTATTCACCCTATGGTCTATTCATGCATCATCTCTATATACGTAAACCCAGGGTGCACCTATTTTTATCCCCAAACTCTAAATGACAGGGTTTGAAAACATGCTCCCAGAAATGGTGGAAGAAATACACATGTCACCTCCTCCCTGTATTCCTTTCATCACATCATCTTCTGGACACCAAATGCAAAACTCACACTCACCTTATGATTCTTCCAAAGCCTGATTTTAATGAGAGCATGGATTACTAAAATCATCTAAGTCCGCTTTGCCTATTGTTTTCAATATTCAATCCTATGGTGAGCGTACACTTGTTTCTTCCTAGGATAGTGTATTCAACCACCCCCCTGTTGAAAATATCCCTGATCTTATCACTCATTTTGTACTTTGCCCGATCTCCTAACATCCCAATTGATATCTATTTCCCCAAGTGCCTTGTTGTGACTGACTCTTCATGTGTGCTGACATTCCCATTTACACTCTAATAGAAATTCATTCGATTGCAAAAAGGGCCTTTTGCCCAAATCCTAAACTCACTCTTCTTCCTTACCCTACACTGGAATCCTGTCTACTATCTCAATATCACTGGAAGTTCTCTTTCACATTCAGTGGTCCCAGGTCCAAGATCTTATGCCATTGTATATGGATTTAGAGGATTCACCTCTGCAGAACATCATTCAAAACTATGTATCCAAATCAAGGGCCCAACACCCTTGTGTGCTTCAGCTCTTACCTAGTTTTCACCTTCCATTCTTATAAATATCCCAGTTGCCCAATCCCCGTATTCATCCAGCAGAATGACTCCTAAGCCAAATCGAACCTGATATGACCCTGAAGCAGACTCTGTTCCCTCAATCTATTTTCACATAACAGCAGGTCCTGAGTTGATCTTGCCATACAGGTATGTAGGGAATCCTCCAGCTGCTGAGAAGCTCAAAGGTAGATGCAGAAATGATCCCTGGAGCCAATGTAGGCAGCTAGGTAGGACCTGTGAGGTCTAAAGTCATCTTCCATGGCCAACAACCCAGTGAGGATGAAGGGATGTGGCTGAATCAGCCTCTCTCTTCTCAATGCAGGGAAGATGGACACAATCAGGCCTGGGTGGGTTGCTGATCCCGGGCTCCTAGGGTATATAGACCTTTATGACTTGTGAAAATGTCACAGGAAGGTGGGGCAGCCTCCCTCTCATGGGACCCTTGGAAACAACTGTTAGGACAAAGTGGTTGCCAAGGCAGTGACCTCATTCACTTCCCTGAAGGAAGTGACCTCACCTCACTTCCTTGGTGATGGAACTCTCTGAACGTGGGATCCAGGAGGCGAGGCACCCAGAGGCAATTCCAGTCCCAGTGGGCTCCCTTGTTTTTTCTGGACCAAGGCCAGAGTCATTCTTTCTTGGCACCTGGTGATGTGTGGGTAGCCAAATGCCTTGAATGGTCTGAACAGGGGCCTTTCCTGAGAAAGAAGTGTTGGCTCATTGCTGGCTCCTGACAACTACACAGAGATGGCCAAGGAGACCAGAGCTGAGACAGGACCGGCCACTGCTGGGGAACAAATTTTCACCCACCAGTCAGAGGTCAGAGTGGATAGATGCAGACCAAATACAGGGGTGGTTTGTGTGTCTCAGTGGGTGTGTGTTTCAATTTGGCATTTTGTCTCATGTTCTGAGATCATGTAGGAAAAACGTGTTTGTTGTTGTTGTTGTTGTTGTTGTTTGTTGGTTTGAAATGGACTGTTAACTAGTGAGTCTTTCTATAGAGTCAGTGGATCCCACTGGGTTTGTGGTTAAAGAGAGTAGAGAGAAGAATGCAGCCGTGAATGTGTCCTGTCTAGTGGAAATCTTTGCAGGACTCCTCAAGGCCAATTGATGAATGGACTGCTGCTTGTCTTGCAGATGGGAAACACCTACGAAGATCCCAAGTTCCTGTATTCTTCCAGAATTTTGGCCACTCTCTGAAGGGGTTCGTGTTTTTGTGAACAAGATGGGTACCACCTTCAAGCTCTGTGACAAGGCCATGGACTGGATTGCTGACGGGAATGCCAAGCATCTCAGAAAAGTAAAAATTAGCATGACTGGTAAGGATCTCTCTGGAGAATCCCTGCTTGCATAGATAGCCACCCAAGTTGCATGATTAGGAGCTGTCAGTGCCACAGTGTTCAATTAAAGAAAAGTTTTTCTCCAGGCTTCTTTCCTCCCTATTGTTCTGTTCCCCTGAATGTCAGGGAGGTGTTTGCCTTAGGGCACTCCTTTGGGAATCCTCCAGAAAAGAGTTTCAAACGGAAAGGAAGGGGCCCAATCTGTGCCTTTTAGGTAAAGTGCTTTGTAAAGGCTGTGTCTGAATCAGACTCTTGGCCCTGTGTGTGGCTGTGAATTACATTCTCAGCACCCCAGGAAACTCAAGAAAAATCCCATGTGTCCATGCACATCTAAAAGGATGAAAAAGAAGTGTAATATTGGACGAAGTCTCTTGCCTTCCTCTGGTCAGGCTCCTGACACCGATGAAGTAAGAACAGGGATCCTCTGGGTCAAATGAGTTGTTGCAAGCCATCCAGTAAATAGCACACAGGTGTTTGGGTGTTTTCATGAGTCCAGTACACATAAAGAATCTACCCCTGGCAGGCAGGAGGCCTCGAATTTGAGAAGCAGAGCAGTATTAACTACAGGCCCATTTTATCTATCCTGTTTCTCAGGAAGGGTGTCCAGGCCACCATGACATTTGGCACATGATGGGCATGAGCCCTTACTTTGCACACCATCTTAGACTGCTCCCCCTATGGAAACCCCCAGCCAGAATGTTATGATGAGTATCTGTATGGAAGAAGAGGAGGGCCATGTGGGAGTGTTTTTGTTAGAATAGTGGTCTTTTGTGTGGTGGTTGGAAAAGATGAGTGGGTCCACCTCAGCTTGAACTCTGGTGTGATGCCATTAGAGACTCAGTTCTGGAACTGATCTCAGAGAACTCTTGCCATGAATCGAGTTGGGATTTTACAAGGCCAGGCATTAGAGGAGCCCTTGGAAACTGAGATCTAGGCCGAGGGTGGCTTCCTCCACAGCACTGGGAATCTCAGCCAGGATTTCACATGATTTTGCTGTTAAAGCCTTTTCAGCTATAGTTGAGAGCCAAAACTCACATGAACCTCATATTTTAGACCCCCAATGGGCCTGGCTTCCTGTGACCTTTCGCCACTCCGTGAAAAGCCTTGCCTGCATGCGATCTCCAGAGCTTTTACTGAAAGGAGATTCCTCAGCCCTTAATGGCTCGTGAATGAATCAAAACCCACAGTGCCAACTTCTTCATTCTTGAGATATGGCTAGGCCAATAACATGAAGGTTTTGAGAATCCCATGACCAGAAATCCCCGGAGAACCTTGAGATCGCCTGTTGCTCATCATGACTGAACCCGCCATTGCCGTTTTTGACTGAGTGGAATTCATGACCATGGTGAAGAACAGAGATGTCAGTGAGTAGGAGCCAGCAGGGAACTGGGTCTGGAGCAATGGAGTGCAGGTGTGTGACCAACATCTGTGGTGAGCCCCTGTGGTTCTGTCATTGGTATCCAAATGACATGTGACTGACAAGGTGCAGCCAGCAGACCCTAAAATGTAAAGGCATGTTGTTGTGGGGAGAGGATCTGGTGCGATGCTCAGAATCAAGTTGCTATGCAGAAGTGGGAAAGATATATGGGGTAGCAGCCCAGTTTGTGTTTTTTTCCGTCAGACCCTGACTCACCCCACGTGACAGAGCTCCCTCCAGCGCTGTGTCCCGGTTGACCTTTATGTATTTCAAAAACAAACACCAGATTTCCAGGGAAGCTGCAAGAAATGCCATTAAAACTGGACTGTGAGCCAAAGGCTTCACAATCCCGCCAGGGAGACACTCATACCCCAATGGCCACAGTTACCTACAAAGAGAGGATTCAGCTCTGCTGCCTCCTGTTCGTATTGGGAAATAGGAAACCATGTCCTCGTGTTCACATAGACTGAGACCAAGCTTTCCTGGTCTCACTGCAAAGGAAGCTAAGTCACAAAGCTATATTTCTAGTGCACAAATGTCAGAGGCAGATAGTCAAGAAGTCATTAGGCCAGCAAAGTTCCATGTTTGTGGAATGTTTACCCTGTTCCCTACCATTGGGATCTCTTGTGCCACACCCAAGTTTGTGAGCTCCTCAGAATTTCCTATTCCAGATATGTATTCACAGATTTTGTTCCTCTTCTCCTCTCATTGTGTCTTATTTGGGGTGATAGTAATGTCAAGGCATTGTGGTGGATGACAGTGGAAGATTGTTATGTGGCACGTGTTCGCATATGTCTTAGACTCGTTTCTCATTTTGCCCTTTGAAATATTGAATCTCTGTGTCAATACTTATACTACCTTGATTCTTTAATGTCCATCTGGGTGGATTTATAATCAACTTTTCACAAGATATTTCTGAGAAATGTACATTTTCTTGACATACATATTCATTTCTGAATTCTCAAAATGAACTTCAGTGAATATTGAGTACTAACCCTAATATTTCTTCAGTAAGTGACCCAGTTTAACATCAATGAAAGTCTATTCATACGGGACGTGATGTGTATTTTGAAGTAAATTTTCATTCAAAATTGTTAAATTCCTATTTCTTCGTATCATAGGATGTATCATTTCATCCAATATTCACAAATTGACATGCATGTGATTCACTTACATTCACTCCCTGTGTCAGAACCCATGTATTTCTCCATGTTGCTTTACTTGCTTTTTCATGAGATTTCTTTTATAAAACATTACTTTTGAGTTCCATCATCATTTTCGAAGCAAAACTCACAGTTTGGTGTAATTAGTAACCCTAATATTACCACTAGACGTACACCTACTTGGATTGAATGTTTATCTGAATACCAGATTTCATGTATTTTTTAAAATATCAATTCAATCCATTATTTAAAATAGTAACCAGTTATATTTTTTATTCACCCTATGGTCTATTCATGCATCATCTCTATATACGTAAACCCAGGGTGCACCTATTTTTATCCCCAATCTCTAAATGACAGGGTTTGAAAACATGCTCCCAGAAATGGTGGAAGAAATACACATGTCACCTCCTCCCTGTATTCCTTTCATCACATCATCTTCTGGACACCAAATGCAAAACTCACACTCACCTTATGATTCTTCCAAAGCCTGATTTTAATGAGAGCATGGATTACTAAAATCATCTAAGTCCGCTTTGCCTATTGTTTTCAATATTCAATCCTATGGTGAGCGTACACTTGTTTCTTCCTAGGATAGTGTATTCAACCACCCCCCTGTTGAAAATATCCCTGATCTTATCACTCATTTTGTACTTTGCCCGATCTCCTAACATCCCAATTGATATCTATTTCCCCAAGTGCCTTGTTGTGACTGACTCTTCATGTGTGCTGACATTCCCATTTACACTCTAATAGAAATTCATTCGATTGCAAAAAGGGCCTTTTGCCCAAATCCTAAACTCACTCTTCTTCCTTACCCTACACTGGAATCCTGTCTACTATCTCAATATCACTGGAAGTTCTCTTTCACATTCAGTGGTCCCAGGTCCAAGATCTTATGCCATTGTATATGGATTTAGAGGATTCACCTCTGCAGAACATCATTCAAAACTATGTATCCAAATCAAGGGCCCAACACCCTTGTGTGCTTCAGCTCTTACCTAGTTTTCACCTTCCATTCTTATAAATATCCCAGTTGCCCAATCCCCGTATTCATCCAGCAGAATGACTCCTAAGCCAAATCGAACCTGATATGACCCTGAAGCAGACTCTGTTCCCTCAATCTATTTTCACATAACAGCAGGTCCTGAGTGGATCTTGCCATACAGGTATGTAGGGAATCCTCCAGCTGCTGAGAAGCTCAAAGGTAGATGCAGAAATGATCCCTGGAGCCAATGTAGGCAGCTAGGTAGGACCTGTGAGGTCTAAAGTCATCTTCCATGGCCAACAACCCAGTGAGGATGAAGGGATGTGGCTGAATCAGCCTCTCTCTTCTCAATGCAGGGAAGATGGACACAATCAGGCCTGGGTGGGTTGCTGATCCCGGGCTCCTAGGGTATATAGACCTTTATGACTTGTGAAAATGTCACAGGAAGGTGGGGCAGCCTCCCTCTCATGGGACCCTTGGAAACAACTGTTAGGACAAAGTGGTTGCCAAGGCAGTGACCTCATTCACTTCCCTGAAGGAAGTGACCTCACCTCACTTCCTTGGTGATGGAACTCTCTGAACGTGGGATCCAGGAGGCGAGGCACCCAGAGGCAATTCCAGTCCCAGTGGGCTCCCTTGTTTTTTCTGGACCAAGGCCAGAGTCATTCTTTCTTGGCACCTGGTGATGTGTGGGTAGCCAAATGCCTTGAATGGTCTGAACAGGGGCCTTTCCTGAGAAAGAAGTGTTGGCTCATTGCTGGCTCCTGACAACTACACAGAGATGGCCAAGGAGACCAGAGCTGAGACAGGACCGGCCACTGCTGGGGAACAAATTTTCACCCACCAGTCAGAGGTCAGAGTGGATAGATGCAGACCAAATACAGGGGTGGTTTGTGTGTCTCAGTGGGTGTGTGTTTCAATTTGGCATTTTGTCTCATGTTCTGAGATCATGTAGGAAAAACGTGTTTGTTGTTGTTGTTGTTGTTGTTGTTGTTTGTTGGTTTGAAATGGACTGTTAACTAGTGAGTCTTTCTATAGAGTCAGTGGATCCCACTGGGTTTGTGGTTAAAGAGAGTAGAGAGAAGAATGCAGCCGTGAATGTGTCCTGTCTAGTGGAAATCTTTGCAGGACTCCTCAAGGCCAATTGATGAATGGACTGCTGCTTGTCTTGCAGATGGGAAACACCTACGAAGATCCCAAGTTCCTGTATTCTTCCAGAATTTTGGCCACTCTCTGAAGGGGTTCGTGTTTTTGTGAACAAGATGGGTACCACCTTCAAGCTCTGTGACAAGGCCATGGACTGGATTGCTGACGGGAATGCCAAGCATCTCAGAAAAGTAAAAATTAGCATGACTGGTAAGGATCTCTCTGGAGAATCCCTGCTTGCATAGATAGCCACCCAAGTTGCATGATTAGGAGCTGTCAGTGCCACAGTGTTCAATTAAAGAAAAGTTTTTCTCCAGGCTTCTTTCCTCCCTATTGTTCTGTTCCCCTGAATGTCAGGGAGGTGTTTGCCTTAGGGCACTCCTTTGGGAATCCTCCAGAAAAGAGTTTCAAACGGAAAGGAAGAGGCCCAATCTGTGCCTTTTAGGTAAAGTGCTTTGTAAAGGCTGTGTCTGAATCAGACTCTTGGCCCTGTGTGTGGCTGTGAATTACATTCTCAGCACCCCAGGAAACTCAAGAAAAATCCCATGTGTCCATGCACATCTAAAAGGATGAAAAAGAAGTGTAATATTGGACGAAGTCTCTTGCCTTCCTCTGGTCAGGCTCCTGACACCGATGAAGTAAGAACAGGGATCCTCTGGGTCAAATGAGTTGTTGCAAGCCATCCAGTAACTAGCACACAGGTGTTTGGGTGTTTTCATGAGTCCAGTACACATAAAGAATCTACCCCTGGCAGGCAGGAGGCCTCGAATTTGAGAAGCAGAGCAGTATTAACTACAGGCCCATTTTATCTATCCTGTTTCTCAGGAAGGGTGTCCAGGCCACCATGACATTTGGCACATGATGGGCATGAGCCCTTACTTTGCACACCATCTTAGACTGCTCCCCCTATGGAAACCCCCAGCCAGAATGTTATGATGAGTATCTGTATGGAAGAAGAGGAGGGCCATGTGGGAGTGTTTTTGTTAGAATAGTGGTCTTTTGTGTGGTGGTTGGAAAAGATGAGTGGGTCCACCTCAGCTTGAACTCTGGTGTGATGCCATTAGAGACTCAGTTCTGGAACTGATCTCAGAGAACTCTTGCCATGAATCGAGTTGGGATTTTACAAGGCCAGGCATTAGAGGAGCCCTTGGAAACTGAGATCTAGGCCGAGGGTGGCTTCCTCCACAGCACTGGGAATCTCAGCCAGGATTTCACATGATTTTGCTGTTAAAGCCTTTTCAGCTATAGTTGAGAGCCAAAACTCACATGAACCTCATATTTTAGACCCCCAATGGGCCTGGCTTCCTGTGACCTTTCGCCACTCCGTGAAAAGCCTTGCCTGCATGCGATCTCCAGAGCTTTTACTGAAAGGAGATTCCTCAGCCCTTAATGGCTCGTGAATGAATCAAAACCCACAGTGCCAACTTCTTCATTCTTGAGATATGGCTAGGCCAATAACATGAAGGTTTTGAGAATCCCATGACCAGAAATCCCCGGAGAACCTTTAGATCTCCTGTTGCTCATCATGACTGAACCCGCCATTGCCGTTTTTGACTGAGTGGAATTCATGACCATGGTGAAGAACAGAGATGTCAGTGAGTAGGAGCCAGCAGGGAACTGGGTCTGGAGCAATGGAGTGCAGGTGTGTGACCAACATCTGTGGTGAGCCCCTGTGGTTCTGTCATTGGTATCCAAATGACATGTGACTGACAAGGTGCAGCCAGCAGACCCTAAAATGTAAAGGCATGTTGTTGTGGGGAGAGGATCTGGTGCGATGCTCAGAATCAAGTTGCTACGCACAAGTGGGAAAGATATATGGGGTAGCAGCCCAGTTTGTGTTTTTTTCCGTCAGACCCTGACTCACCCCACGTGACAGAGCTCCTTCCAGCGCTGTGTCCCGGTTGACCTTTATGTATTTCAAAAACAAACACCAGATTTCCAGGGAAGCTGCAAGAAATGCCATTAAAACTGGACTGTGAGCCAAAGGCTTCACAATCCCCCCAGGGAGACACTCATACCCCAATGGCCACAGTTACCTACAAAGAGAGGATTCAGCTCTGCTGCCTCCTGTTCGTATTGGGAAATAGTATACCATGTCCTCGTGTTCACATAGACTGAGACCAAGCTTTCCTGGTCTCACTGCAAAGGAAGCTAAATCACAAAGCTATATTTCTAGTGCACAAATGTCAGAGGCAGATAGTCAAGAAGTCATTAGGCCAGCAAAGTTCCATGTTTGTGGAATGTTTACCCTGTCCCCTACCATTGGGATCTCTTGTGCCACACCCAAGTTTGTGAGCTCCTCAGAATTTCCTATTCCAGATATGTATTCACAGATTTTGTTCCTCTTCTCCTCTCATTGTGTCTTATTTGGGGTGATAGTAATGTCAAGGCATTGTGGTGGATGACAGTGGAAGATTGTTATGTGGCACGTGTTCGCATATATCTTAGACTCGTTTTTCATTTTGCCCTTTGAAATATTGAATCTCTGTGTCAATACTTATACTACCTTGATTCTTTAATGTCCATCTGGGTGGATTTATAATCAACTTTTCACAAGATATTTCTCAGAAATGTACATTTTCTTGACATACATATTCATTTCTGAATTCTCAAAATGAACTTCAGTGAATATTGAGTACTAACCCTAATATTTCTTCAGTAAGTGACCCAGTTTAACATCAATGAAAGTCTATTCATACGGGTCGTGATGTGTATTTTGAAGTAAATTTTCATTCAAAATTGTTAAATTCCTATTTCTTCGTATCATAGGATGTATCATTTCATCCAATATTCACAAATTGACATGCATATGATTCACTTACATTCACTCCCTGTATCAGAACCCATGTATTTCTCCATGTTGCTTTACTTGCTTTTTCATGAGATTTCTTTTATAAAACATTACTTTTGAGTTCCATCATCATTTTCGAAGCAAAACTCACAGTTTGGTGTAATTAGTAACCCTAATATTACCACTAGACGTACACCTACTTGGATTGAATGTTTATCTGAATACCAGATTTCATGTATTTTTTAAAATATCAATTCAATCCATTATTTAAAATAGTAACCAGTTATATTTTTTATTCACCCTATGGTCTATTCATGCATCATCTCTATATACGTAAACCCAGGGTGCACCTATTTTTATCCCCAAACTCTAAATGACAGGGTTTGAAAACATGCTCCCAGAAATGGTGGAAGAAATACACATGTCACCTCCTCCCTGTATTCCTTTCATCACATCATCTTCTGGACACCAAATGCAAAACTCACACTCACCTTATGATTCTTCCAAAGCCTGATTTTAATGAGAGCATGGATTACTAAAATCATCTAAGTCCGCTTTGCCTATTGTTTTCAATATTCAATCCTATGGTGAGCGTACACTTGTTTCTTCCTAGGATAGTGTATTCAACCACCCCCCTGTTGAAAATATCCCTGATCTTATCACTCATTTTGTACTTTGCCCGATCTCCTAACATCCCAATTGATATCTATTTCCCCAAGTGCCTTGTTGTGACTGACTCTTCATGTGTGCTGACATTCCCATTTACACTCTAATAGAAATTCATTCGATTGCAAAAAGGGCCTTTTGCCCAAATCCTAAACTCACTCTTCTTCCTTACCCTACACTGGAATCCTGTCTACTATCTCAATATCACTGGAAGTTCTCTTTCACATTCAGTGGTCCCAGGTCCAAGATCTTATGCCATTGTATATGGATTTAGAGGATTCACCTCTGCAGAACATCATTCAAAACTATGTATCCAAATCAAGGGCCCAACACCCTTGTGTGCTTCAGCTCTTACCTAGTTTTCACCTTCCATTCTTATAAATATCCCAGTTGCCCAATCCCCGTATTCATCCAGCAGAATGACTCCTAAGCCAAATCGAACCTGATATGACCCTGAAGCAGACTCTGTTCCCTCAATCTATTTTCACATAACAGCAGGTCCTGAGTTGATCTTGCCATACAGGTATGTAGGGAATCCTCCAGCTGCTGAGAAGCTCAAAGGTAGATGCAGAAATGATCCCTGGAGCCAATGTAGGCAGCTAGGTAGGACCTGTGAGGTCTAAAGTCATCTTCCATGGCCAACAACCCAGTGAGGATGAAGGGATGTGGCTGAATCAGCCTCTCTCTTCTCAATGCAGGGAAGATGGACACAATCAGGCCTGGGAGGGTTGCTGATCCCGGGCTCCTAGGGTATATAGACCTTTATGACTTGTGAAAATGTCACAGGAAGGTGGGGCAGCCTCCCTCTCATGGGACCCTTGGAAACAACTGTTAGGACAAAGTGGTTGCCAAGGCAGTGACCTCATTCACTTCCCTGAAGGAAGTGACCTCACCTCACTTCCTTGGTGATGGAACTCTCTGAACGTGGGATCCAGGAGGCGAGGCACCCAGAGGCAATTCCAGTCCCAGTGGGCTCCCTTGTTTTTTCTGGACCAAGGCCAGAGTCATTCTTTCTTGGCACCTGGTGATGTGTGGGTAGCCAAATGCCTTGAATGGTCTGAACAGGGGCCTTTCCTGAGAAAGAAGTGTTGGCTCATTGCTGGCTCCTGACAACTACACAGAGATGGCCAAGGAGACCAGAGCTGAGACAGGACCGGCCACTGCTGGGGAACAAATTTTCACCCACCAGTCAGAGGTCAGAGTGGATAGATGCAGACCAAATACAGGGGTGGTTTGTGTGTCTCAGTGGGTGTGTGTTTCAATTTGGCATTTTGTCTCATGTTCTGAGATCATGTAGGAAAAACGTGTTTGTTGTTGTTGTTGTTGTTGTTGTTGTTTGTTGGTTTGAAATGGACTGTTAACTAGTGAGTCTTTCTATAGAGTCAGTGGATCCCACTGGGTTTGTGGTTAAAGAGAGTAGAGAGAAGAATGCAGCCGTGAATGTGTCCTGTCTAGTGGAAATCTTTGCAGGACTCCTCAAGGCCAATTGATGAATGGACTGCTGCTTGTCTTGCAGATGGGAAACACCTACCAAGATCCCAAGTTCCTGTATTCTTCCAGAATTTTGGCCACTCTCTGAAGGGGTTCGTGTTTTTGTGAACAAGATGGGTACCACCTTCAAGCTGTGTGACAAGGCCATGGACTGGATTGCTGACGGGAATGCCAAGCATCTCAGAAAAGTAAAAATTAGCATGACTGGTAAGGATCTCTCTGGAGAATCCCTGCTTGCATAGATAGCCACCCAAGTTGCATGATTAGGAGCTGTCAGTGCCACAGTGTTCAATTAAAGAAAAGTTTTTCTCCAGGCTTCTTTCCTCCCTATTGTTCTGTTCCCCTGAATGTCAGGGAGGTGTTTGCCTTAGGGCACTCCTTTGGGAATCCTCCAGAAAAGAGTTTCAAACGGAAAGGAAGAGGCCCAATCTGTGCCTTTTAGGTAAAGTGCTTTGTAAAGGCTGTGTCTGAATCAGACTCTTGGCCCTGTGTGTGGCTGTGAATTACATTCTCAGCACCCCAGGAAACTCAAGAAAAATCCCATGTGTCCATGCACATCTAAAAGGATGAAAAAGAAGTGTAATATTGGACGAAGTCTCTTGCCTTCCTCTGGTCAGGCTCCTGACACCGATGAAGTAAGAACAGGGATCCTCTGGGTCAAATGAGTTGTTGCAAGCCATCCAGTAACTAGCACACAGGTGTTTGGGTGTTTTCATGAGTCCAGTACACATAAAGAATCTACCCCTGGCAGGCAGGAGGCCTCGAATTTGAGAAGCAGAGCAGTATTAACTACAGGCCCATTTTATCTATCCTGTTTCTCAGGAAGGGTGTCCAGGCCACCATGACATTTGGCACATGATGGGCATGAGCCCTTACTTTGCACACCATCTTAGACTGCTCCCCCTATGGAAACCCCCAGCCAGAATGTTATGATGAGTATCTGTATGGAAGAAGAGGAGAGATCTTGCCATACAGGTATGTAGGGAATCCTCCAGCTGCTGAGAAGCTCAAAGGTAGATGCAGAAATGATCCTTGGAGCCAATGTAGGCAGCTAGGTAGGACCTGTGAGGTCTAAAGTCATCTTCCATGGCCAACAACCCAGTGAGGATGAAGGGATGTGGCTGAATGAGCCTCTCTCTTCTCAATGCAGGAAGATGGACACAATCAGGCCTGGGTGGGTTGCTGATCCCGGGCTCCTAGGGTATATAGACCTTTATGACTTGTGAAAATGTCACAGGAAGGTGGGGCAGCCTCCCTCTCATGGGACCCTTGGAAACAACTGTTAGGACAAAGTGGTTGCCAAGGCAGTGACCTCATTCACTTCCCTGAAGGAAGTGACCTCACCTCACTTCCTTGGTGATGGAACTCTCTGAACGTGGGATCCAGGAGGTGAGGCACCCAGAGGCAATTCCAGTCCCAGTGGGCTCCCTTGTTTTTTCTGTACCAAGGCCAGAGTCATTCTTTCTTGGCACCTGGTGATGTGTGGGTAGCCAAATGCCTTGAAAGGTCTGAACAGGGGCCTTTCCTGAGAAAGAAGTGTTGGCTCATTGCTGGCTCCTGACAACTACACAGAGATGGCCAAGGAGACCAGAGCTGAGACAGGACCGGCCACTGCTGGGGAACAAATTTTCACCCACCAGTCAGAGGTCAGAGTGGATAGATGCAGACCAAATACAGGGGTGGTTTGTGTGTCTCAGTGGGTGTGTGTTTCAATTTGGCATTTTGTCTCATGTTCTGAGATCATGTAGGAAAAACGTGTTTGTTGTTGTTGTTGTTGTTGTTGTTTGTTGGTTTGAAATGGACTGTGAACTAGTGAGTCTTTCTATAGAGTCAGTGGATCCCACTGGGTTTGTGGTTAAAGAGAGTAGAGAGAAGAATGCAGCCGTGAATGTGTCCTGTCTAGTGGAAATCTTTGCAGGACTCCTCAAGGCCAATTGATGAATGGACTGCTGCTTGTCTTGCAGATGGGAAACACCTACCAAGATCCCAAGTTCCTGTATTCTTCCAGAATTTTGGCCACTCTCTGAAGGGGTTCGTGTTTTTGTGAACAAGATGGGTACCACCTTCAAGCTCTGTGACAAGGCCATGGACTGGATTGCTGACGGGAATGCCAAGCATCTCAGAAAAGTAAAAATTAGCATGACTGGTAAGGATCTCTCTGGAGAATCCCTGCTTGCATAGATAGCCACCCAAGTTGCATGATTAGGAGCTGTCAGTGCCACAGTGTTCAATTAAAGAAAAGTTTTTCTCCAGGCTTCTTTCCTCCCTATTGTTCTGTTCCCCTGAATGTCAGGGAGGTGTTTGCCTTAGGGCACTCCTTTGGGAATCCTCCAGAAAAGAGTTTCAAACGGAAAGGAAGGGGCCCAATCTGTGCCTTTTAGGTAAAGTGCTTTGTAAAGGCTGTGTCTGAATCAGACTCTTGGCCCTGTGTGTGGCTGTGAATTACATTCTCAGCACCCCAGGAAACTCAAGAAAAATCCCATGTGTCCATGCACATCTAAAAGGATGAAAAAGAAGTGTAATATTGGACGAAGTCTCTTGCCTTCCTCTGGTCAGGCTCCTGACACCGATGAAGTAAGAACAGGGATCCTCTGGGTCAAATGAGTTGTTGCAAGCCATCCAGTAACTAGCACACAGGTGTTTGGGTGTTTTCATGAGTCCAGTACACATAAAGAATCTACCCCTGGCAGGCAGGAGGCCTCGAATTTGAGAAGCAGAGCAGTATTAACTACAGGCCCATTTTATCTATCCTGTTTCTCAGGAAGGGTGTCCAGGCCACCATGACATTTGGCACATGATGGGCATGAGCCCTTACTTTGCACACCATCTTAGACTGCTCCCCCTATGGAAACCCCCAGCCAGAATGTTATGATGAGTATCTGTATGGAAGAAGAGGAGGGCCATGTGGGAGTGTTTTTGTTAGAATAGTGGTCTTTTGTGTGGTGGTTGGAAAAGATGAGTGGGTCCACCTCAGCTTGAACTCTGGTGTGATGCCATTAGAGACTCAGTTCTGGAACTGATCTCAGAGAACTCTTGCCATGAATCGAGTTGGGATTTTACAAGGCCAGGCATTAGAGGAGCCCTTGGAAACTGAGATCTAGGCCGAGGGTGGCTTCCTCCACAGCACTGGGAATCTCAGCCAGGATTTCACATGATTTTGCTGTTAAAGCCTTTTCAGCTATAGTTGAGAGCCAAAACTCACATGAACCTCATATTTTAGACCCCCAATGGGCCTGGCTTCCTGTGACCTTTCGCCACTCCGTGAAAAGCCTTGCCTGCATGCGATCTCCAGAGCTTTTACTGAAAGGAGATTCCTCAGCCCTTAATGGCTCGTGAATGAATCAAAACCCACAGTGCCAACTTCTTCATTCTTGAGATATGGCTAGGCCAATAACATGAAGGTTTTGAGAATCCCATGACCAGAAATCCCCGGAGAACCTTTAGATCTCCTGTTGCTCATCATGACTGAACCCGCCATTGCCGTTTTTGACTGAGTGGAATTCATGACCATGGTGAAGAACAGAGATGTCAGTGAGTAGGAGCCAGCAGGGAACTGGGTCTGGAGCAATGGAATGCAGGTGTGTGACCAACATCTGTGGTGAGCCCCTGTGGTTCTGTCATTGGTATCCAAATGACATGTGACTGACAAGGTGCAGCCAGCAGACCCTAAAATGTAAAGGCATGTTGTTGTGGGGAGAGGATCTGGTGCGATGCTCAGAATCAAGTTGCTACGCACAAGTGGGAAAGATATATGGGGTAGCAGCCCAGTTTGTGTTTTTTTCCGTCAGTCCCTGACTCACCCCACGTGACAGAGCTCCCTCCAGCGCTGTGTCCCGGTTGACCTTTATGTATTTCAAAAACAAACACCAAATTTCCAGGGAAGCTGCAAGAAATGCCATTAAAACTGGACTGTGAGCCAAACGCTTCACAATCCCCCCAGGGAGACACTCATACCCCAATATCCCCAGTTACCTACAAAGAGAGGATTCAGCTCTGCTGCCTCCTGTTCGTATTGGGAAATAGGAAACCATGTCCTCCTGTTCACATAGACTGAGACCAAGCTTTCCTGGTCTCACTGCAAAGGAAGCTAAGTCACAAAGCTATATTTCTAGTGCACAAATGTCAGAGGCAGATAGTCAAGAAGTCATTAGGCCAGCAAAGTTCCATGTTTGTGGAATGTTTACCCTGTTCCCTACCATTGGGATCTCTTGTGCCACACCCAAGTTTGTGAGCTCCTCAGAATTTCCTATTCCAGATATGTATTCACAGATTTTGTTCCTCTTCTCCTCTCATTGTGTCTTATTTGGGGTGATAGTAATGTCAAGGCATTGTGGTGGATGACAGTGGAAGATTGTTATGTGGCACGTGTTCGCATATATCTTAGACTCGTTTTTCATTTTGCCCTTTGAAATATTGAATCTTTGTGTCAATACTTATACTACCTTGATTCTTTCATGTCCATCTGGGTGGATTTGTAATCCACTTTTCACAAGATATTTCTCAGAAATGTACATTTTCTTGACATACATATTCATTTCTGAATTCTCAAAATGAACTTCAGTGAATATTGAGTACTAACCCTAATATTTCTTCAGTAAGTGACCCAGTTTAACATCAATGAAAGTCTATTCATACGGGACGTGATGTGTATTTTGAAGTAAATTTTCATGCAAAATTGTTAAATTCCTATTTCTTCGTATCATAGGATGTATCATTTCATCCAATATTCACAAATTGACATGCATATGATTCACTTACATTCACTCCCTGTATCAGAACCCATGTATTTCTCCATGTTGCTTTACTTGCTTTTTCATGAGATTTCTTTTATAAAACATTACTTTTGAATTCCATCATCATTTTCGAAGCAAAACTCACGGTTTGGTGTAATTAGTAACCCTAATATTACCACTAGACGTACACCTACTTGGATTGAATGTTTATCTGAATACCAGATTTCATGTATTTTTTAAAATATCAATTCAATCCATTATTTAAAATAGTAACCGGTTATATTTTTTATTCACCCTATGGTCTATTCATGCATCATCTCTATATACGTAAACCCAGGGTGCACCTATTTTTATCCCCAAACTCTAAATGACAGGGTTTGAAAACATGCTCCCAGAAATGGTGGAAGAAATACACATGTCACCTCCTCCCTGTATTCCTTTCATCACATCATCTTCTGGACACCAAATGCAAAACTCACACTCACCTTATGATTCTTCCAAAGCCTGATTTTAATGAGAGCATGGATTACTAAAATCATCTAAGTCCGCTTTGCCTATTGTTTTCAATATTCAATCCTATGGTGAGCGTACACTTGTTTCTTCCTAGGATAGTGTATTCAACCACCCCCCTGTTGAAAATATCCCTGATCTTATCACTCATTTTGTACTTTGCCCGATCTCCTAACATCCCAATTGATATCTATTTCCCCAAGTGCCTTGTTGTGACTGACTCTTCATGTGTGCTGACATTCCCATTTACACTCTAATAGAAATTCATTCGATTGCAAAAAGGGCCTTTTGCCCAAATCCTAAACTCACTCTTCTTCCTTACCCTACACTGGAATCCTGTCTACTATCTCAATATCACTGGAAGTTCTCTTTCACATTCAGTGGTCCCAGGTCCAAGATCTTATGCCATTGTATATGGATTTAGAGGATTCACCTCTGCAGAACATCATTCAAAACTATGTATCCAAATCAAGGGCCCAACACCCTTGTGTGCTTCAGCTCTTACCTAGTTTTCACCTTCCATTCTTATAAATATCCCAGTTGCCCAATCCCCGTATTCATCCAGCAGAATGACTCCTAAGCCAAATCGAACCTGATATGACCCTGAAGCAGACTCTGTTCCCTCAATCTATTTTCACATAACAGCAGGTCCTGAGTTGATCTTGCCATACAGGTATGTAGGGAATCCTCCAGCTGCTGAGAAGCTCAAAGGTAGATGCAGAAATGATCCCTGGAGCCAATGTAGGCAGCTAGGTAGGACCTGTGAGGTCTAAAGTCATCTTCCATGGCCAACAACCCAGTGAGGATGAAGGGATGTGGCTGAATCAGCCTCTCTCTTCTCAATGCAGGGAAGATGGACACAATCAGGCCTGGGTGGGTTGCTGATCCCGGGCTCCTAGGGTATATAGACCTTTATGACTTGTGAAAATGTCACAGGAAGGTGGGGCAGCCTCCCTCTCATGGGACCCTTGGAAACAACTGTTAGGACAAAGTGGTTGCCAAGGCAGTGACCTCATTCACTTCCCTGAAGGAAGTGACCTCACCTCACTTCCTTGGTGATGGAACTCTCTGAACGTGGGATCCAGGAGGCGAGGCACCCAGAGGCAATTCCAGTCCCAGTGGGCTCCCTTGTTTTTTCTGGACCAAGGCCAGAGTCATTCTTTCTTGGCACCTGGTGATGTGTGGGTAGCCAAATGCCTTGAATGGTCTGAACAGGGGCCTTTCCTGAGAAAGAAGTGTTGGCTCATTGCTGGCTCCTGACAACTACACAGAGATGGCCAAGGAGACCAGAGCTGAGACAGGACCGGCCACTGCTGGGGAACAAATTTTCACCCACCAGTCAGAGGTCAGAGTGGATAGATGCAGACCAAATACAGGGGTGGTTTGTGTGTCTCAGTGGGTGTGTGTTTCAATTTGGCATTTTGTCTCATGTTCTGAGATCATGTAGGAAAAACGTGTTTGTTGTTGTTGTTGTTGTTGTTGTTTGTTGGTTTGAAATGGACTGTTAACTAGTGAGTCTTTCTATAGAGTCAGTGGATCCCACTGGGTTTGTGGTTAAAGAGAGTAGAGAGAAGAATGCAGCCGTGAATGTGTCCTGTCTAGTGGAAATCTTTGCAGGACTCCTCAAGGCCAATTGATGAATGGACTGCTGCTTGTCTTGCAGATGGGAAACACCTACGAAGATCCCAAGTTCCTGTATTCTTCCAGAATTTTGGCCACTCTCTGAAGGGGTTCGTGTTTTTGTGAACAAGATGGGTACCACCTTCAAGCTCTGTGACAAGGCCATGGACTGGATTGCTGACGGGAATGCCAAGCATCTCAGAAAAGTAAAAATTAGCATGACTGGTAAGGATCTCTCTGGAGAATCCCTGCTTGCATAGATAGCCACCCAAGTTGCATGATTAGGAGCTGTCAGTGCCACAGTGTTCAATTAAAGAAAAGTTTTTCTCCAGGCTTCTTTCCTCCCTATTGTTCTGTTCCCCTGAATGTCAGGGAGGTGTTTGCCTTAGGGCACTCCTTTGGGAATCCTCCAGAAAAGAGTTTCAAACGGAAAGGAAGGGGCCCAATCTGTGCCTTTTAGGTAAAGTGCTTTGTAAAGGCTGTGTCTGAATCAGACTCTTGGCCCTGTGTGTGGCTGTGAATTACATTCTCAGCACCCCAGGAAACTCAAGAAAAATCCCATGTGTCCATGCACATCTAAAAGGATGAAAAAGAAGTGTAATATTGGACGAAGTCTCTTGCCTTCCTCTGGTCAGGCTCCTGACACCGATGAAGTAAGAACAGGGATCCTCTGGGTCAAATGAGTTGTTGCAAGCCATCCAGTAAATAGCACACAGGTGTTTGGGTGTTTTCATGAGTCCAGTACACATAAAGAATCTACCCCTGGCAGGCAGGAGGCCTCGAATTTGAGAAGCAGAGCAGTATTAACTACAGGCCCATTTTATCTATCCTGTTTCTCAGGAAGGGTGTCCAGGCCACCATGACATTTGGCACATGATGGGCATGAGCCCTTACTTTGCACACCATCTTAGACTGCTCCCCCTATGGAAACCCCCAGCCAGAATGTTATGATGAGTATCTGTATGGAAGAAGAGGAGGGCCATGTGGGAGTGTTTTTGTTAGAATAGTGGTCTTTTGTGTGGTGGTTGGAAAAGATGAGTGGGTCCACCTCAGCTTGAACTCTGGTGTGATGCCATTAGAGACTCAGTTCTGGAACTGATCTCAGAGAACTCTTGCCATGAATCGAGTTGGGATTTTACAAGGCCAGGCATTAGAGGAGCCCTTGGAAACTGAGATCTAGGCCGAGGGTGGCTTCCTCCACAGCACTGGGAATCTCAGCCAGGATTTCACATGATTTTGCTGTTAAAGCCTTTTCAGCTATAGTTGAGAGCCAAAACTCACATGAACCTCATATTTTAGACCCCCAATGGGCCTGGCTTCCTGTGACCTTTCGCCACTCCGTGAAAAGCCTTGCCTGCATGCGATCTCCAGAGCTTTTACTGAAAGGAGATTCCTCAGCCCTTAATGGCTCGTGAATGAATCAAAACCCACAGTGCCAACTTCTTCATTCTTGAGATATGGCTAGGCCAATAACATGAAGGTTTTGAGAATCCCATGACCAGAAATCCCCGGAGAACCTTGAGATCGCCTGTTGCTCATCATGACTGAACCCGCCATTGCCGTTTTTGACTGAGTGGAATTCATGACCATGGTGAAGAACAGAGATGTCAGTGAGTAGGAGCCAGCAGGGAACTGGGTCTGGAGCAATGGAGTGCAGGTGTGTGACCAACATCTGTGGTGAGCCCCTGTGGTTCTGTCATTGGTATCCAAATGACATGTGACTGACAAGGTGCAGCCAGCAGACCCTAAAATGTAAAGGCATGTTGTTGTGGGGAGAGGATCTGGTGCGATGCTCAGAATCAAGTTGCTATGCAGAAGTGGGAAAGATATATGGGGTAGCAGCCCAGTTTGTGTTTTTTTCCGTCAGACCCTGACTCACCCCACGTGACAGAGCTCCCTCCAGCGCTGTGTCCCGGTTGACCTTTATGTATTTCAAAAACAAACACCAGATTTCCAGGGAAGCTGCAAGAAATGCCATTAAAACTGGACTGTGAGCCAAAGGCTTCACAATCCCGCCAGGGAGACACTCATACCCCAATGGCCACAGTTACCTACAAAGAGAGGATTCAGCTCTGCTGCCTCCTGTTCGTATTGGGAAATAGGAAACCATGTCCTCGTGTTCACATAGACTGAGACCAAGCTTTCCTGGTCTCACTGCAAAGGAAGCTAAGTCACAAAGCTATATTTCTAGTGCACAAATGTCAGAGGCAGATAGTCAAGAAGTCATTAGGCCAGCAAAGTTCCATGTTTGTGGAATGTTTACCCTGTTCCCTACCATTGGGATCTCTTGTGCCACACCCAAGTTTGTGAGCTCCTCAGAATTTCCTATTCCAGATATGTATTCACAGATTTTGTTCCTCTTCTCCTCTCATTGTGTCTTATTTGGGGTGATAGTAATGTCAAGGCATTGTGGTGGATGACAGTGGAAGATTGTTATGTGGCACGTGTTCGCATATGTCTTAGACTCGTTTCTCATTTTGCCCTTTGAAATATTGAATCTCTGTGTCAATACTTATACTACCTTGATTCTTTAATGTCCATCTGGGTGGATTTATAATCAACTTTTCACAAGATATTTCTGAGAAATGTACATTTTCTTGACATACATATTCATTTCTGAATTCTCAAAATGAACTTCAGTGAATATTGAGTACTAACCCTAATATTTCTTCAGTAAGTGACCCAGTTTAACATCAATGAAAGTCTATTCATACGGGACGTGATGTGTATTTTGAAGTAAATTTTCATGCAAAATTGTTAAATTCCTATTTCTTCGTATCATAGGATGTATCATTTCATCCAATATTCACAAATTGACATGCATGTGATTCACTTACATTCACTCCCTGTGTCAGAACCCATGTATTTCTCCATGTTGCTTTACTTGCTTTTTCATGAGATTTCTTTTATAAAACATTACTTTTGAGTTCCATCATCATTTTCGAAGCAAAACTCACAGTTTGGTGTAATTAGTAACCCTAATATTACCACTAGACGTACACCTACTTGGATTGAATGTTTATCTGAATACCAGATTTCATGTATTTTTTAAAATATCAATTCAATCCATTATTTAAAATAGTAACCAGTTATATTTTTTATTCACCCTATGGTCTATTCATGCATCATCTCTATATACGTAAACCCAGGGTGCACCTATTTTTATCCCCAATCTCTAAATGACAGGGTTTGAAAACATGCTCCCAGAAATGGTGGAAGAAATACACATGTCACCTCCTCCCTGTATTCCTTTCATCACATCATCTTCTGGACACCAAATGCAAAACTCACACTCACCTTATGATTCTTCCAAAGCCTGATTTTAATGAGAGCATGGATTACTAAAATCATCTAAGTCCGCTTTGCCTATTGTTTTCAATATTCAATCCTATGGTGAGCGTACACTTGTTTCTTCCTAGGATAGTGTATTCAACCACCCCCCTGTTGAAAATATCCCTGATCTTATCACTCATTTTGTACTTTGCCCGATCTCCTAACATCCCAATTGATATCTATTTCCCCAAGTGCCTTGTTGTGACTGACTCTTCATGTGTGCTGACATTCCCATTTACACTCTAATAGAAATTCATTCGATTGCAAAAAGGGCCTTTTGCCCAAATCCTAAACTCACTCTTCTTCCTTACCCTACACTGGAATCCTGTCTACTATCTCAATATCACTGGAAGTTCTCTTTCACATTCAGTGGTCCCAGGTCCAAGATCTTATGCCATTGTATATGGATTTAGAGGATTCACCTCTGCAGAACATCATTCAAAACTATGTATCCAAATCAAGGGCCCAACACCCTTGTGTGCTTCAGCTCTTACCTAGTTTTCACCTTCCATTCTTATAAATATCCCAGTTGCCCAATCCCCGTATTCATCCAGCAGAATGACTCCTAAGCCAAATCGAACCTGATATGACCCTGAAGCAGACTCTGTTCCCTCAATCTATTTTCACATAACAGCAGGTCCTGAGTGGATCTTGCCATACAGGTATGTAGGGAATCCTCCAGCTGCTGAGAAGCTCAAAGGTAGATGCAGAAATGATCCCTGGAGCCAATGTAGGCAGCTAGGTAGGACCTGTGAGGTCTAAAGTCATCTTCCATGGCCAACAACCCAGTGAGGATGAAGGGATGTGGCTGAATCAGCCTCTCTCTTCTCAATGCAGGGAAGATGGACACAATCAGGCCTGGGTGGGTTGCTGATCCCGGGCTCCTAGGGTATATAGACCTTTATGACTTGTGAAAATGTCACAGGAAGGTGGGGCAGCCTCCCTCTCATGGGACCCTTGGAAACAACTGTTAGGACAAAGTGGTTGCCAAGGCAGTGACCTCATTCACTTCCCTGAAGGAAGTGACCTCACCTCACTTCCTTGGTGATGGAACTCTCTGAACGTGGGATCCAGGAGGCGAGGCACCCAGAGGCAATTCCAGTCCCAGTGGGCTCCCTTGTTTTTTCTGGACCAAGGCCAGAGTCATTCTTTCTTGGCACCTGGTGATGTGTGGGTAGCCAAATGCCTTGAATGGTCTGAACAGGGGCCTTTCCTGAGAAAGAAGTGTTGGCTCATTGCTGGCTCCTGACAACTACACAGAGATGGCCAAGGAGACCAGAGCTGAGACAGGACCGGCCACTGCTGGGGAACAAATTTTCACCCACCAGTCAGAGGTCAGAGTGGATAGATGCAGACCAAATACAGGGGTGGTTTGTGTGTCTCAGTGGGTGTGTGTTTCAATTTGGCATTTTGTCTCATGTTCTGAGATCATGTAGGAAAAACGTGTTTGTTGTTGTTGTTGTTGTTGTTGTTGTTTGTTGGTTTGAAATGGACTGTTAACTAGTGAGTCTTTCTATAGAGTCAGTGGATCCCACTGGGTTTGTGGTTAAAGAGAGTAGAGAGAAGAATGCAGCCGTGAATGTGTCCTGTCTAGTGGAAATCTTTGCAGGACTCCTCAAGGCCAATTGATGAATGGACTGCTGCTTGTCTTGCAGATGGGAAACACCTACGAAGATCCCAAGTTCCTGTATTCTTCCAGAATTTTGGCCACTCTCTGAAGGGGTTCGTGTTTTTGTGAACAAGATGGGTACCACCTTCAAGCTCTGTGACAAGGCCATGGACTGGATTGCTGACGGGAATGCCAAGCATCTCAGAAAAGTAAAAATTAGCATGACTGGTAAGGATCTCTCTGGAGAATCCCTGCTTGCATAGATAGCCACCCAAGTTGCATGATTAGGAGCTGTCAGTGCCACAGTGTTCAATTAAAGAAAAGTTTTTCTCCAGGCTTCTTTCCTCCCTATTGTTCTGTTCCCCTGAATGTCAGGGAGGTGTTTGCCTTAGGGCACTCCTTTGGGAATCCTCCAGAAAAGAGTTTCAAACGGAAAGGAAGAGGCCCAATCTGTGCCTTTTAGGTAAAGTGCTTTGTAAAGGCTGTGTCTGAATCAGACTCTTGGCCCTGTGTGTGGCTGTGAATTACATTCTCAGCACCCCAGGAAACTCAAGAAAAATCCCATGTGTCCATGCACATCTAAAAGGATGAAAAAGAAGTGTAATATTGGACGAAGTCTCTTGCCTTCCTCTGGTCAGGCTCCTGACACCGATGAAGTAAGAACAGGGATCCTCTGGGTCAAATGAGTTGTTGCAAGCCATCCAGTAACTAGCACACAGGTGTTTGGGTGTTTTCATGAGTCCAGTACACATAAAGAATCTACCCCTGGCAGGCAGGAGGCCTCGAATTTGAGAAGCAGAGCAGTATTAACTACAGGCCCATTTTATCTATCCTGTTTCTCAGGAAGGGTGTCCAGGCCACCATGACATTTGGCACATGATGGGCATGAGCCCTTACTTTGCACACCATCTTAGACTGCTCCCCCTATGGAAACCCCCAGCCAGAATGTTATGATGAGTATCTGTATGGAAGAAGAGGAGGGCCATGTGGGAGTGTTTTTGTTAGAATAGTGGTCTTTTGTGTGGTGGTTGGAAAAGATGAGTGGGTCCACCTCAGCTTGAACTCTGGTGTGATGCCATTAGAGACTCAGTTCTGGAACTGATCTCAGAGAACTCTTGCCATGAATCGAGTTGGGATTTTACAAGGCCAGGCATTAGAGGAGCCCTTGGAAACTGAGATCTAGGCCGAGGGTGGCTTCCTCCACAGCACTGGGAATCTCAGCCAGGATTTCACATGATTTTGCTGTTAAAGCCTTTTCAGCTATAGTTGAGAGCCAAAACTCACATGAACCTCATATTTTAGACCCCCAATGGGCCTGGCTTCCTGTGACCTTTCGCCACTCCGTGAAAAGCCTTGCCTGCATGCGATCTCCAGAGCTTTTACTGAAAGGAGATTCCTCAGCCCTTAATGGCTCGTGAATGAATCAAAACCCACAGTGCCAACTTCTTCATTCTTGAGATATGGCTAGGCCAATAACATGAAGGTTTTGAGAATCCCATGACCAGAAATCCCCGGAGAACCTTTAGATCTCCTGTTGCTCATCATGACTGAACCCGCCATTGCCGTTTTTGACTGAGTGGAATTCATGACCATGGTGAAGAACAGAGATGTCAGTGAGTAGGAGCCAGCAGGGAACTGGGTCTGGAGCAATGGAGTGCAGGTGTGTGACCAACATCTGTGGTGAGCCCCTGTGGTTCTGTCATTGGTATCCAAATGACATGTGACTGACAAGGTGCAGCCAGCAGACCCTAAAATGTAAAGGCATGTTGTTGTGGGGAGAGGATCTGGTGCGATGCTCAGAATCAAGTTGCTACGCACAAGTGGGAAAGATATATGGGGTAGCAGCCCAGTTTGTGTTTTTTTCCGTCAGACCCTGACTCACCCCACGTGACAGAGCTCCTTCCAGCGCTGTGTCCCGGTTGACCTTTATGTATTTCAAAAACAAACACCAGATTTCCAGGGAAGCTGCAAGAAATGCCATTAAAACTGGACTGTGAGCCAAAGGCTTCACAATCCCCCCAGGGAGACACTCATACCCCAATGGCCACAGTTACCTACAAAGAGAGGATTCAGCTCTGCTGCCTCCTGTTCGTATTGGGAAATAGTATACCATGTCCTCGTGTTCACATAGACTGAGACCAAGCTTTCCTGGTCTCACTGCAAAGGAAGCTAAATCACAAAGCTATATTTCTAGTGCACAAATGTCAGAGGCAGATAGTCAAGAAGTCATTAGGCCAGCAAAGTTCCATGTTTGTGGAATGTTTACCCTGTCCCCTACCATTGGGATCTCTTGTGCCACACCCAAGTTTGTGAGCTCCTCAGAATTTCCTATTCCAGATATGTATTCACAGATTTTGTTCCTCTTCTCCTCTCATTGTGTCTTATTTGGGGTGATAGTAATGTCAAGGCATTGTGGTGGATGACAGTGGAAGATTGTTATGTGGCACGTGTTCGCATATATCTTAGACTCGTTTTTCATTTTGCCCTTTGAAATATTGAATCTCTGTGTCAATACTTATACTACCTTGATTCTTTAATGTCCATCTGGGTGGATTTATAATCAACTTTTCACAAGATATTTCTCAGAAATGTACATTTTCTTGACATACATATTCATTTCTGAATTCTCAAAATGAACTTCAGTGAATATTGAGTACTAACCCTAATATTTCTTCAGTAAGTGACCCAGTTTAACATCAATGAAAGTCTATTCATACGGGTCGTGATGTGTATTTTGAAGTAAATTTTCATTCAAAATTGTTAAATTCCTATTTCTTCGTATCATAGGATGTATCATTTCATCCAATATTCACAAATTGACATGCATATGATTCACTTACATTCACTCCCTGTATCAGAACCCATGTATTTCTCCATGTTGCTTTACTTGCTTTTTCATGAGATTTCTTTTATAAAACATTACTTTTGAGTTCCATCATCATTTTCGAAGCAAAACTCACAGTTTGGTGTAATTAGTAACCCTAATATTACCACTAGACGTACACCTACTTGGATTGAATGTTTATCTGAATACCAGATTTCATGTATTTTTTAAAATATCAATTCAATCCATTATTTAAAATAGTAACCAGTTATATTTTTTATTCACCCTATGGTCTATTCATGCATCATCTCTATATACGTAAACCCAGGGTGCACCTATTTTTATCCCCAAACTCTAAATGACAGGGTTTGAAAACATGCTCCCAGAAATGGTGGAAGAAATACACATGTCACCTCCTCCCTGTATTCCTTTCATCACATCATCTTCTGGACACCAAATGCAAAACTCACACTCACCTTATGATTCTTCCAAAGCCTGATTTTAATGAGAGCATGGATTACTAAAATCATCTAAGTCCGCTTTGCCTATTGTTTTCAATATTCAATCCTATGGTGAGCGTACACTTGTTTCTTCCTAGGATAGTGTATTCAACCACCCCCCTGTTGAAAATATCCCTGATCTTATCACTCATTTTGTACTTTGCCCGATCTCCTAACATCCCAATTGATATCTATTTCCCCAAGTGCCTTGTTGTGACTGACTCTTCATGTGTGCTGACATTCCCATTTACACTCTAATAGAAATTCATTCGATTGCAAAAAGGGCCTTTTGCCCAAATCCTAAACTCACTCTTCTTCCTTACCCTACACTGGAATCCTGTCTACTATCTCAATATCACTGGAAGTTCTCTTTCACATTCAGTGGTCCCAGGTCCAAGATCTTATGCCATTGTATATGGATTTAGAGGATTCACCTCTGCAGAACATCATTCAAAACTATGTATCCAAATCAAGGGCCCAACACCCTTGTGTGCTTCAGCTCTTACCTAGTTTTCACCTTCCATTCTTATAAATATCCCAGTTGCCCAATCCCCGTATTCATCCAGCAGAATGACTCCTAAGCCAAATCGAACCTGATATGACCCTGAAGCAGACTCTGTTCCCTCAATCTATTTTCACATAACAGCAGGTCCTGAGTTGATCTTGCCATACAGGTATGTAGGGAATCCTCCAGCTGCTGAGAAGCTCAAAGGTAGATGCAGAAATGATCCCTGGAGCCAATGTAGGCAGCTAGGTAGGACCTGTGAGGTCTAAAGTCATCTTCCATGGCCAACAACCCAGTGAGGATGAAGGGATGTGGCTGAATCAGCCTCTCTCTTCTCAATGCAGGGAAGATGGACACAATCAGGCCTGGGTGGGTTGCTGATCCCGGGCTCCTAGGGTATATAGACCTTTATGACTTGTGAAAATGTCACAGGAAGGTGGGGCAGCCTCCCTCTCATGGGACCCTTGGAAACAACTGTTAGGACAAAGTGGTTGCCAAGGCAGTGACCTCATTCACTTCCCTGAAGGAAGTGACCTCACCTCACTTCCTTGGTGATGGAACTCTCTGAACGTGGGATCCAGGAGGCGAGGCACCCAGAGGCAATTCCAGTCCCAGTGGGCTCCCTTGTTTTTTCTGTACCAAGGCCAGAGTCATTCTTTCTTGGCACCTGGTGATGTGTGGGTAGCCAAATGCCTTGAATGGTCTGAACAGGGGCCTTTCCTGAGAAAGAAGTGTTGGCTCATTGCTGGCTCCTGACAACTACACAGAGATGGCCAAGGAGACCAGAGCTGAGACAGGACCGGCCACTGCTGGGGAACAAATTTTCACCCACCAGTCAGAGGTCAGAGTGGATAGATGCAGACCAAATACAGGGGTGGTTTGTGTGTCTCAGTGGGTGTGTGTTTCAATTTGGCATTTTGTCTCATGTTCTGAGATCATGTAGGAAAAACGTGTTTGTTGTTGTTGTTGTTGTTGTTGTTTGTTGGTTTGAAATGGACTGTTAACTAGTGAGTCTTTCTATAGAGTCAGTGGATCCCACTGGGTTTGTGGTTAAAGAGAGTAGAGAGAAGAATGCAGCCGTGAATGTGTCCTGTCTAGTGGAAATCTTTGCAGGACTCCTCAAGGCCAATTGATGAATGGACTGCTGCTTGTCTTGCAGATGGGAAACACCTACCAAGATCCCAAGTTCCTGTATTCTTCCAGAATTTTGGCCACTCTCTGAAGGGGTTCGTGTTTTTGTGAACAAGATGGGTACCACCTTCAAGCTCTGTGACAAGGCCATGGACTGGATTGCTGACGGGAATGCCAAGCATCTCAGAAAAGTAAAAATTAGCATGACTGGTAAGGATCTCTCTGGAGAATCCCTGCTTGCATAGATAGCCACCCAAGTTGCATGATTAGGAGCTGTCAGTGCCACAGTGTTCAATTAAAGAAAAGTTTTTCTCCAGGCTTCTTTCCTCCCTATTGTTCTGTTCCCCTGAATGTCAGGGAGGTGTTTGCCTTAGGGCACTCCTTTGGGAATCCTCCAGAAAAGAGTTTCAAACGGAAAGGAAGGGGCCCAATCTGTGCCTTTTAGGTAAAGTGCTTTGTAAAGGCTGTGTCTGAATCAGACTCTTGGCCCTGTGTGTGGCTGTGAATTACATTCTCAGCACCCCAGGAAACTCAAGAAAAATCCCATGTGTCCATGCACATCTAAAAGGATGAAAAAGAAGTGTAATATTGGACGAAGTCTCTTGCCTTCCTCTGGTCAGGCTCCTGACACCGATGAAGTAAGAACAGGGATCCTCTGGGTCAAATGAGTTGTTGCAAGCCATCCAGTAACTAGCACACAGGTGTTTGGGTGTTTTCATGAGTCCAGTACACATAAAGAATCTACCCCTGGCAGGCAGGAGGCCTCGAATTTGAGAAGCAGAGCAGTATTAACTACAGGCCCATTTTATCTATCCTGTTTCTCAGGAAGGGTGTCCAGGCCACCATGACATTTGGCACATGATGGGCATGAGCCCTTACTTTGCACACCATCTTAGACTGCTCCCCCTATGGAAACCCCCAGCCAGAATGTTATGATGAGTATCTGTATGGAAGAAGAGGAGGGCCATGTGGGAGTGTTTTTGTTAGAATAGTGGTCTTTTGTGTGGTGGTTGGAAAAGATGAGTGGGTCCACCTCAGCTTGAACTCTGGTGTGATGCCATTAGAGACTCAGTTCTGGAACTGATCTCAGAGAACTCTTGCCATGAATCGAGTTGGGATTTTACAAGGCCAGGCATTAGAGGAGCCCTTGGAAACTGAGATCTAGGCCGAGGGTGGCTTCCTCCACAGCACTGGGAATCTCAGCCAGGATTTCACATGATTTTGCTGTTAAAGCCTTTTCAGCTATAGTTGAGAGCCAAAACTCACATGAACCTCATATTTTAGACCCCCAATGGGCCTGGCTTCCTGTGACCTTTCGCCACTCCGTGAAAAGCCTTGCCTGCATGCGATCTCCAGAGCTTTTACTGAAAGGAGATTCCTCAGCCCTTAATGGCTCGTGAATGAATCAAAACCCACAGTGCCAACTTCTTCATTCTTGAGATATGGCTAGGCCAATAACATGAAGGTTTTGAGAATCCCATGACCAGAAATCCCCGGAGAACCTTTAGATCTCCTGTTGCTCATCATGACTGAACCCGCCATTGCCGTTTTTGACTGAGTGGAATTCATGACCATGGTGAAGAACAGAGATGTCAGTGAGTAGGAGCCAGCAGGGAACTGGGTCTGGAGCAATGGAATGCAGGTGTGTGACCAACATCTGTGGTGAGCCCCTGTGGTTCTGTCATTGGTATCCAAATGACATGTGACTGACAAGGTGCAGCCAGCAGACCCTAAAATGTAAAGGCATGTTGTTGTGGGGAGAGGATCTGGTGCGATGCTCAGAATCAAGTTGCTACGCACAAGTGGGAAAGATATATGGGGTAGCAGCCCAGTTTGTGTTTTTTTCCGTCAGTCCCTGACTCACCCCACGTGACAGAGCTCCCTCCAGCGCTGTGTCCCGGTTGACCTTTATGTATTTCAAAAACAAACACCAAATTTCCAGGGAAGCTGCAAGAAATGCCATTAAAACTGGACTGTGAGCCAAACGCTTCACAATCCCCCCAGGGAGACACTCATACCCCAATGGCCCCAGTTACCTACAAAGAGAGGATTCAGCTCTGCTGCCTCCTGTTCGTATTGGGAAATAGGAAACCATGTCCTCCTGTTCACATAGACTGAGACCAAGCTTTCCTGGTCTCACTGCAAAGGAAGCTAAGTCACAAACCTATATTTCTAGTGCACAAATGTCAGAGGCAGATAGTCAAGAAGTCATTAGGCCAGCAAAGTTCCATGTTTGTGGAATGTTTACCCTGTTCCCTACCATTGGGATCTCTTGTGCCACACCCAAGTTTGTGAGCTCCTCAGAATTTCCTATTCCAGATATGTATTCACAGATTTTGTTCCTCTTCTCCTCTCATTGTGTCTTATTTGGGGTGATAGTAATGTCAAGGCATTGTGGTGGATGACAGTGGAAGATTGTTATGTGGCACGTGTTCGCATATATCTTAGACTCGTTTTTCATTTTGCCCTTTGAAATATTGAATCTTTGTGTCAATACTTATACTACCTTGATTCTTTCATGTCCATCTGGGTGGATTTGTAATCCACTTTTCACAAGATATTTCTCAGAAATGTACATTTTCTTGACATACATATTCATTTCTGAATTCTCAAAATGAACTTCAGTGAATATTGAGTACTAACCCTAATATTTCTTCAGTAAGTGACCCAGTTTAACCTCAATGAAAGTCTATTCATACGGGTCGTGATGTGTATTTTGAAGTAAATTTTCATTCAAAATTGTTAAATTCCTATTTCTTCGTATCATAGGATGTATCATTTCATCCAATATTCACAAATTGACATGCATATGATTCACTTACATTCACTCCCTGTATCAGAACCCATGTATTTCTCCATGTTGCTTTACTTGCTTTTTCATGAGATTTCTTTTATAAAACATTACTTTTGAATTCCATCATCATTTTCGAAGCAAAACTCACGGTTTGGTGTAATTAGTAACCCTAATATTACCACTAGACGTACACCTACTTGGATTGAATGTTTATCTGAATACCAGATTTCATGTATTTTTTAAAATATCAATTCAATCCATTATTTAAAATAGTAACCGGTTATATTTTTTATTCACCCTATGGTCTATTCATGCATCATCTCTATATACGTAAACCCAGGGTGCACCTATTTTTATCCCCAAACTCTAAATGACAGGGTTTGAAAACATGCTCCCAGAAATGGTGGAAGAAATACACATGTCACCTCCTCCCTGTATTCCTTTCATCACATCATCTTCTGGACACCAAATGCAAAACTCACACTCACCTTATGATTCTTCCAAAGCCTGATTTTAATGAGAGCATGGATTACTAAAATCATCTAAGTCCGCTTTGCCTATTGTTTTCAATATTCAATCCTATGGTGAGCGTACACTTGTTTCTTCCTAGGATAGTGTATTCAACCACCCCCCTGTTGAAAATATCCCTGATCTTATCACTCATTTTGTACTTTGCCCGATCTCCTAACATCCCAATTGATATCTATTTCCCCAAGTGCCTTGTTGTGACTGACTCTTCATGTGTGCTGACATTCCCATTTACACTCTAATAGAAATTCATTCGATTGCAAAAAGGGCCTTTTGCCCAAATCCTAAACTCACTCTTCTTCCTTACCCTACACTGGAATCCTGTCTACTATCTCAATATCACTGGAAGTTCTCTTTCACATTCAGTGGTCCCAGGTCCAAGATCTTATGCCATTGTATATGGATTTAGAGGATTCACCTCTGCAGAACATCATTCAAAACTATGTATCCAAATCAAGGGCCCAACACCCTTGTGTGCTTCAGCTCTTACCTAGTTTTCACCTTCCATTCTTATAAATATCCCAGTTGCCCAATCCCCGTATTCATCCAGCAGAATGACTCCTAAGCCAAATCGAACCTGATATGACCCTGAAGCAGACTCTGTTCCCTCAATCTATTTTCACATAACAGCAGGTCCTGAGTTGATCTTGCCATACAGGTATGTAGGGAATCCTCCAGCTGCTGAGAAGCTCAAAGGTAGATGCAGAAATGATCCCTGGAGCCAATGTAGGCAGCTAGGTAGGACCTGTGAGGTCTAAAGTCATCTTCCATGGCCAACAACCCAGTGAGGATGAAGGGATGTGGCTGAATCAGCCTCTCTCTTCTCAATGCAGGGAAGATGGACACAATCAGGCCTGGGTGGGTTGCTGATCCCGGGCTCCTAGGGTATATAGACCTTTATGACTTGTGAAAATGTCACAGGAAGGTGGGGCAGCCTCCCTCTCATGGGACCCTTGGAAACAACTGTTAGGACAAAGTGGTTGCCAAGGCAGTGACCTCATTCACTTCCCTGAAGGAAGTGACCTCACCTCACTTCCTTGGTGATGGAACTCTCTGAACGTGGGATCCAGGAGGCGAGGCACCCAGAGGCAATTCCAGTCCCAGTGGGCTCCCTTGTTTTTTCTGTACCAAGGCCAGAGTCATTCTTTCTTGGCACCTGGTGATGTGTGGGTAGCCAAATGCCTTGAATGGTCTGAACAGGGGCCTTTCCTGAGAAAGAAGTGTTGGCTCATTGCTGGCTCCTGACAACTACACAGAGATGGCCAAGGAGACCAGAGCTGAGACAGGACCGGCCACTGCTGGGGAACAAATTTTCACCCACCAGTCAGAGGTCAGAGTGGATAGATGCAGACCAAATACAGGGGTGGTTTGTGTGTCTCAGTGGGTGTGTGTTTCAATTTGGCATTTTGTCTCATGTTCTGAGATCATGTAGGAAAAACGTGTTTGTTGTTGTTGTTGTTGTTGTTGTTTGTTGGTTTGAAATGGACTGTTAACTAGTGAGTCTTTCTATAGAGTCAGTGGATCCCACTGGGTTTGTGGTTAAAGAGAGTAGAGAGAAGAATGCAGCCGTGAATGTGTCCTGTCTAGTGGAAATCTTTGCAGGACTCCTCAAGGCCAATTGATGAATGGACTGCTGCTTGTCTTGCAGATGGGAAACACCTACCAAGATCCCAAGTTCCTGTATTCTTCCAGAATTTTGGCCACTCTCTGAAGGGGTTCGTGTTTTTGTGAACAAGATGGGTACCACCTTCAAGCTCTGTGACAAGGCCATGGACTGGATTGCTGACGGGAATGCCAAGCATCTCAGAAAAGTAAAAATTAGCATGACTGGTAAGGATCTCTCTGGAGAATCCCTGCTTGCATAGATAGCCACCCAAGTTGCATGATTAGGAGCTGTCAGTGCCACAGTGTTCAATTAAAGAAAAGTTTTTCTCCAGGCTTCTTTCCTCCCTATTGTTCTGTTCCCCTGAATGTCAGGGAGGTGTTTGCCTTAGGGCACTCCTTTGGGAATCCTCCAGAAAAGAGTTTCAAACGGAAAGGAAGGGGCCCAATCTGTGCCTTTTAGGTAAAGTGCTTTGTAAAGGCTGTGTCTGAATCAGACTCTTGGCCCTGTGTGTGGCTGTGAATTACATTCTCAGCACCCCAGGAAACTCAAGAAAAATCCCATGTGTCCATGCACATCTAAAAGGATGAAAAAGAAGTGTAATATTGGACGAAGTCTCTTGCCTTCCTCTGGTCAGGCTCCTGACACCGATGAAGTAAGAACAGGGATCCTCTGGGTCAAATGAGTTGTTGCAAGCCATCCAGTAACTAGCACACAGGTGTTTGGGTGTTTTCATGAGTCCAGTACACATAAAGAATCTACCCCTGGCAGGCAGGAGGCCTCGAATTTGAGAAGCAGAGCAGTATTAACTACAGGCCCATTTTATCTATCCTGTTTCTCAGGAAGGGTGTCCAGGCCACCATGACATTTGGCACATGATGGGCATGAGCCCTTACTTTGCACACCATCTTAGACTGCTCCCCCTATGGAAACCCCCAGCCAGAATGTTATGATGAGTATCTGTATGGAAGAAGAGGAGGGCCATGTGGGAGTGTTTTTGTTAGAATAGTGGTCTTTTGTGTGGTGGTTGGAAAAGATGAGTGGGTCCACCTCAGCTTGAACTCTGGTGTGATGCCATTAGAGACTCAGTTCTGGAACTGATCTCAGAGAACTCTTGCCATGAATCGAGTTGGGATTTTACAAGGCCAGGCATTAGAGGAGCCCTTGGAAACTGAGATCTAGGCCGAGGGTGGCTTCCTCCACAGCACTGGGAATCTCAGCCAGGATTTCACATGATTTTGCTGTTAAAGCCTTTTCAGCTATAGTTGAGAGCCAAAACTCACATGAACCTCATATTTTAGACCCCCAATGGGCCTGGCTTCCTGTGACCTTTCGCCACTCCGTGAAAAGCCTTGCCTGCATGCGATCTCCAGAGCTTTTACTGAAAGGAGATTCCTCAGCCCTTAATGGCTCGTGAATGAATCAAAACCCACAGTGCCAACTTCTTCATTCTTGAGATATGGCTAGGCCAATAACATGAAGGTTTTGAGAATCCCATGACCAGAAATCCCCGGAGAACCTTTAGATCTCCTGTTGTTCATCATGACTGAACCCGCCATTGCCGTTTTTGACTGAGTGGAATTCATGACCATGGTGAAGAACAGAGATGTCAGTGAGTAGGAGCCAGCAGGGAACTGGGTCTGGAGCAATGGAGTGCAGGTGTGTGACCAACATCTCTGGTGAGCCCCTGTGGTTCTGTAATTGGTATCCAAATGACATGTGACTGACAAGGTGCAGCCAGCAGACCCTAAAATGTAAAGGCATGTGGTTGTGGGGAGAGGATCTGGTGCGATGCTCAGAATCAAGTTGCTATGCACAAGTGGGAAGGATATATGGGGTAGCAGCCCAGTTTGAGTTTTTTTCCGTCAGACCCTGACTCACCCCACGTGACAGAGCTCCCTCCAGAGCTGTGTCCCGTTTGGCCTTTATGTATTTCAAAAACAAACACCAGATTTCCAGGGAAGCTGCAAGAAATGCCATTAAAACTGGACTGTGAGCCAAACGCTTCACAATCCCCCCAGGGAGACACTCATACCCCAATGGCCACAGTTACCTACAAAGAGAGGATTCAGCTCTGCTGCCTCCTGTTCGTATTGGGAAACAGGAAACCATGTCCTCCTGTTCACATAGACTGAGACCAAGCTTTCCTGGTCTCACTGCAAAGGAAGCTAAATCACAAAGCTATATTTCTAGTGCACAAATGTCAGAGGCAGATAGTCAAGAAGTCATTAGGCCAGCAAAGTTCCATGTTTGTGGAATGTTTACCCTGTCCCCTACCATTGGGATCTCTTGTGCCACACCCAAGTTTGTGAGCTCCTCAGAATTTCCTATTCCAGATATGTATTCACAGATTTTGTTCCTCTTCTCCTCTCATTGTGTCTTATTTGGGGTGATAGTAATGTCAAGGCATTGTGGTGTTTGACAGTGGAAGATTGTTATGTGGCACGTGTTCGCATATATCTTAGACTCGTTTCTCATTTTGCCCTTTGAAATATTGAATCTCTGTGTCAATACTTATACTACCTTGATTCTTTAATGTCCATCTGGGTGGATTTATAATCAACTTTTCACAAGATATTTCTGAGAAATGTACATTTTCTTGACATACATATTCATTTCTGAATTCTCAAAATGAACTTCAGTGAATATTGAGTACTAACCCTAATATTTCTTCAGTAAGTGACCCAGTTTAACATCAATGAAAGTCTATTCATACGGGACGTGATGTGTATTTTGAAGTAAATTTTCATTCAAAATTGTTAAATTCCTATTTCTTCGTATCATAGGATGTATCATTTCATCCAATATTCACAAATTGACATGCATGTGATTCACTTACATTCACTCCCTGTATCAGAACCCATGTATTTCTCCATGTTGCTTTACTTGCTTTTTCATGAGATTTCTTTTATAAAACATTACTTTTGAATTCCATCATCATTTTCGAAGCAAAACTCACAGTTTGGTGTAATTAGTAACCCTAATATTACCACTAGACGTACACCTACTTGGATTGAATGTTTATCTGAATACCAGATTTCATGTATTTTTTAAAATATCAATTCAATCCATTATTTAAAATAGTAACCAGTTATATTTTTTATTCACCCTATGGTCTATTCATGCATCATCTCTATATACGTAAACCCAGGGTGCACCTATTTTTATCCCCAAACTCTAAATGACAGGGTTTGAAAACATGCTCCCAGAAATGGTGGAAGAAATACACATGTCACCTCCTCCCTGTATTCCTTTCATCACATCATCTTCTGGACACCAAATGCAAAACTCACACTCACCTTATGATTCTTCCAAAGCCTGATTTTAATGAGAGCATGGATTACTAAAATCATCTAAGTCCGCTTTGCCTATTGTTTTCAATATTCAATCCTATGGTGAGCGTACACTTGTTTCTTCCTAGGATAGTGTATTCAACCACCCCCCTGTTGAAAATATCCCTGATCTTATCACTCATTTTGTACTTTGCCCGATCTCCTAACATCCCAATTGATATCTATTTCCCCAAGTGCCTTGTTGTGACTGACTCTTCATGTGTGCTGACATTCCCATTTACACTCTAATAGAAATTCATTCGATTGCAAAAAGGGCCTTTTGCCCAAATCCTAAACTCACTCTTCTTCCTTACCCTACACTGGAATCCTGTCTACTATCTCAATATCACTGGAAGTTCTCTTTCACATTCAGTGGTCCCAGGTCCAAGATCTTATGCCATTGTATATGGATTTAGAGGATTCACCTCTGCAGAACATCATTCAAAACTATGTATCCAAATCAAGGGCCCAACACCCTTGTGTGCTTCAGCTCTTACCTAGTTTTCACCTTCCATTCTTATAAATATCCCAGTTGCCCAATCCCAGTATTCATCCAGCAGAATGACTCCTAAGCCAAATCGAACCTGATATGACCCTGAAGCAGACTCTGTTCCCTCAATCTATTTTCACATAACAGCAGGTCCTGAGTTGATCTTGCCATACAGGTATGTAGGGAATCCTCCAGCTGCTGAGAAGCTCAAAGGTAGATGCAGAAATGATCCCTGGAGCCAATGTAGGCAGCTAGGTAGGACCTGTGAGGTCTAAAGTCATCTTCCATGGCCAACAACCCAGTGAGGATGAAGGGATGTGGCTGAATCAGCCTCTCTCTTCTCAATGCAGGGAAGATGGACACAATCAGGCCTGGGTGGGTTGCTGATCCCGGGCTCCTAGGGTATATAGACCTTTATGACTTGTGAAAATGTCACAGGAAGGTGGGGCAGCCTCCCTCTCATGGGACCCTTGGAAACAACTGTTAGGACAAAGTGGTTGCCAAGGCAGTGACCTCATTCACTTCCCTGAAGGAAGTGACCTCACCTCACTTCCTTGGTGATGGAACTCTCTGAACGTGGGATCCAGGAGGCGAGGCACCCAGAGGCAATTCCAGTCCCAGTGGGCTCCCTTGTTTTTTCTGTACCAAGGCCAGAGTCATTCTTTCTTGGCACCTGGTGATGTGTGGGTAGCCAAATGCCTTGAATGGTCTGAACAGGGGCCTTTCCTGAGAAAGAAGTGTTGGCTCATTGCTGGCTCCTGACAACTACACAGAGATGGCCAAGGAGACCAGAGCTGAGACAGGACCGGCCACTGCTGGGGAACAAATTTTCACCCACCAGTCAGAGGTCAGAGTGGATAGATGCAGACCAAATACAGGGGTGGTTTGTGTGTCTCAGTGGGTGTGTGTTTCAATTTGGCATTTTGTCTCATGTTCTGAGATCATGTAGGAAAAACGTGTTTGTTGTTGTTGTTGTTGTTGTTGTTTGTTGGTTTGAAATGGACTGTTAACTAGTGAGTCTTTCTATAGAGTCAGTGGATCCCACTGGGTTTGTGGTTAAAGAGAGTAGAGAGAAGAATGCAGCCGTGAATGTGTCCTGTCTAGTGGAAATCTTTGCAGGACTCCTCAAGGCCAATTGATGAATGGACTGCTGCTTGTCTTGCAGATGGGAAACACCTACCAAGATCCCAAGTTCCTGTATTCTTCCAGAATTTTGGCCACTCTCTGAAGGGGTTCGTGTTTTTGTGAACAAGATGGGTACCACCTTCAAGCTCTGTGACAAGGCCATGGACTGGATTGCTACGGGAATGCCAAGCATCTCAGAAAAGTAAAAATTAGCATGACTGGTAAGGATCTCTCTGGAGAATCCCTGCTTGCATAGATAGCCACCCAAGTTGCATGATTAGGAGCTGTCAGTGCCACAGTGTTCAATTAAAGAAAAGTTTTTCTCCAGGCTTCTTTCCTCCCTATTGTTCTGTTCCCCTGAATGTCAGGGAGGTGTTTGCCTTAGGGCACTCCTTTGGGAATCCTCCAGAAAAGAGTTTCAAACGGAAAGGAAGAGGCCCAATCTGTGCCTTTTAGGTAAAGTGCTTTGTAAAGGCTGTGTCTGAATCAGACTCTTGGCCCTGTGTGTGGCTGTGAATTACATTCTCAGCACCCCAGGAAACTCAAGAAAAATCTCATGTGTCCATGCACATCTAAAAGGATGAAAAAGAAGTGTAATATTGGACGAAGTCTCTTGCCTTCCTCTGGTCAGGCTCCTGACACCGATGAAGTAAGAACAGGGATCCTCTGGGTCAAATGAGTTGTTGCAAGCCATCCAGTAACTAGCACACAGGTGTTTGGGTGTTTTCATGAGTCCAGTACACATAAAGAATCTACCCCTGGCAGGCAGGAGGCCTCGAATTTGAGAAGCAGAGCAGTATTAACTACAGGCCCATTTTATCTATCCTGTTTCTCAGGAAGGGTGTCCAGGCCACCATGACATTTGGCACATGATGGGCATGAGCCCTTACTTTGCACACCATCTTAGACTGCTCCCCCTATGGAAACCCCCAGCCAGAATGTTATGATGAGTATCTGTATGGAAGAAGAGGAGGGCCATGTGGGAGTGTTTTTGTTAGAATAGTGGTCTTTTGTGTGGTGGTTGGAAAAGATGAGTGGGTCCACCTCAGCTTGAACTCTGGTGTGATGCCATTAGAGACTCAGTTCTGGAACTGATCTCAGAGAACTCTTGCCATGAATCGAGTTGGGATTTTACAAGGCCAGGCATTAGAGGAGCCCTTGGAAACTGAGATCTAGGCCGAGGGTGGCTTCCTCCACAGCACTGGGAATGTCAGCCAGGATTTCACATGATTTTGCTGTTAAAGCCTTTTCAGCTATAGTTGAGAGCCAAAACTCACATGAACCTCATATTTTAGACCCCCAATGGGCCTGGCTTCCTGTGACCTTTCGCCACTCCGTGAAAAGCCTTGCCTGCATTCGATCTCCAGAGCTTTTACTGAAAGGAGATTCCTCAGCCCTTAATGGCTCGTGAATGAATCAAAACCCACAGTGCCAACTTCTTCATTCTTGAGATATGGCTAGGCCAATAACATGAAGGTTTTGAGAATCCCATGACCAGAAATCCCCGGAGAACCTTTAGATCTCCTGTTGCTCATCATGACTGAACCCGACATTGCCGTTTTTGACTGAGTGGAATTCATGACCATGGTGAAGAACAGAGATGTCAGTGAGTAGGAGCCAGCAGGGAACTGGGTCTGGAGCAATGGAGTGCAGGTGTGTGACCAACATCTGTGGTGAGCCCCTGTGGTTCTGTCATTGGTATCCAAATGACATGTGACTGACAAGGTGCAGCCAGCAGACCCTAAAATGTAAAGGCATGTGGTTGTGGGGAGAGGATCTGGTGCGATGCTCAGAATCAAGTTGCTATGCACAAGTGGGAAGGATATATGGGGTAGCAGCCCAGTTTGAGTTTTTTTCCGTCAGACCCTGACTCACCCCACGTGACAGAGCTCCCTCCAGAGCTGTGTCCCGTTTGGCCTTTATGTATTTCAAAAACAAACACCAGATTTCCAGGGAAGCTGCAAGAAATGCCATTAAAACTGGACTGTGAGCCAAACGCTTCACAATCCCCCCAGGGAGACACTCATACCCCAATGGCCACAGTTACCTACAAAGAGAGGATTCAGCTCTGCTGCCTCCTGTTCGTATTGGGAAACAGGAAACCATGTCCTCCTGTTCACATAGACTGAGACCAAGCTTTCCTGGTCTCACTGCAAAGGAAGCTAAATCACAAAGCTATATTTCTAGTGCACAAATGTCAGAGGCAGATAGTCAAGAAGTCATTAGGCCAGCAAAGTTCCATGTTTGTGGAATGTTTACCCTGTCCCCTACCATTGGGATCTCTTGTGCCACACCCAAGTTTGTGAGCTCCTCAGAATTTCCTATTCCAGATATGTATTCACAGATTTTGTTCCTCTTCTCCTCTCATTGTGTCTTATTTGGGGTGATAGTAATGTCAAGGCATTGTGGTGGATGACAGTGGAAGATTGTTATGTGGCACGTGTTCGCATATATCTTAGACTCATTTCTCATTTTGCCCTTTGAAATATTGAATCTCTGTGTCAATACTTATACTACCTTGATTCTTTAATGTCCATCTGGGTGGATTTATAATCAACTTTTCACAAGATATTTCTGAGAAATGTACATTTTCTTGACATACATATTCATTTCTGAATTCTCAAAATGAACTTCAGTGAATATTGAGTACTAACCCTAATATTTCTTCAGTAAGTGACCCAGTTTAACATCAATGAAAGTCTATTCATACGGGACGTGATGTGTATTTTGAAGTAAATTTTCATTCAAAATTGTTAAATTCCTATTTCTTCGTATCATAGGATGTATCATTTCATCCAATATTCACAAATTGACATGCATGTGATTCACTTACATTCACTCCCTGTATCAGAACCCATGTATTTCTCCATGTTGCTTTACTTGCTTTTTCATGAGATTTCTTTTATAAAACATTACTTTTGAATTCCATCATCATTTTCGAAGCAAAACTCACAGTTTGGTGTAATTAGTAACCCTAATATTACCACTAGACGTACACCTACTTGGATTGAATGTTTATCTGAATACCAGATTTCATGTATTTTTTAAAATATCAATTCAATCCATTATTTAAAATAGTAACCAGTTATATTTTTTATTCACCCTATGGTCTATTCATGCATCATCTCTATATACGTAAACCCAGGGTGCACCTCTTTTTATCCCCAAACTCTAAATGACAGGGTTTGAAAACATGCTCCCAGAAATGGTGGAAGAAATACACATGTCACCTCCTCCCTGTATTCCTTTCATCACATCATCTTCTGGACACCAAATGCAAAACTCACACTCACCTTATGATTCTTCCAAAGCCTGATTTTAATGAGAGCATGGATTACTAAAATCATCTAAGTCCGCTTTGCCTATTGTTTTCAATATTCAATCCTATGGTGAGCGTACACTTGTTTCTTCCTAGGATAGTGTATTCAACCACCCCCCTGTTGAAAATATCCCTGATCTTATCACTCATTTTGTACTTTGCCCGATCTCCTAACATCCCAATTGATATCTATTTCCCCAAGTGCCTTGTTGTGACTGACTCTTCATGTGTGCTGACATTCCCATTTACACTCTAATAGAAATTCATTCGATTGCAAAAAGGGCCTTTTGCCCAAATCCTAAACTCACTCTTCTTCCTTACCCTACACTGGAATCCTGTCTACTATCTCAATATCACTGGAAGTTCTCTTTCACATTCAGTGGTCCCAGGTCCAAGATCTTATGCCATTGTATATGGATTTAGAGGATTCACCTCTGCAGAACATCATTCAAAACTATGTATCCAAATCAAGGGCCCAACACCCTTGTGTGCTTCAGCTCTTACCTAGTTTTCACCTTCCATTCTTATAAATATCCCAGTTGCCCAATCCCCGTATTCATCCAGCAGAATGACTCCTAAGCCAAATCGAACCTGATATGACCCTGAAGCAGACTCTGTTCCCTCAATCTATTTTCACATAACAGCAGGTCCTGAGTTGATCTTGCCATACAGGTATGTAGGGAATCCTCCAGCTGCTGAGAAGCTCAAAGGTAGATGCAGAAATGATCCCTGGAGCCAATGTAGGCAGCTAGGTAGGACCTGTGAGGTCTAAAGTCATCTTCCATGGCCAACAACCCAGTGAGGATGAAGGGATGTGGCTGAATCAGCCTCTCTCTTCTCAATGCAGGGAAGATGGACACAATCAGGCCTGGGTGGGTTGCTGATCCCGGGCTCCTTTATGACTTGTGAAAATGTCACAGGAAGGTGGGGCAGCCTCCCTCTCATGGGACCCTTGGAAACAACTGTTAGGACAAAGTGGTTGCCAAGGCAGTGACCTCATTCACTTCCCTGAAGGAAGTGACCTCACCTCACTTCCTTGGTGATGGAACTCTCTGAACGTGGGATCCAGGAGGCGAGGCACCCAGAGGCAATTCCAGTCCCAGTGGGCTCCCTTGTTTTTTCTGTACCAAGGCCAGAGTCATTCTTTCTTGGCACCTGGTGATGTGTGGGTAGCCAAATGCCTTGAATGGTCTGAACAGGGGCCTTTCCTGAGAAAGAAGTGTTGGCTCATTGCTGGCTCCTGACAACTACACAGAGATGGCCAAGGAGACCAGAGCTGAGACAGGACCGGCCACTGCTGGGGAACAAATTTTCACCCACCAGTCAGAGGTCAGAGTGGATAGATGCAGACCAAATACAGGGGTGGTTTGTGTGTCTCAGTGGGTGTGTGTTTCAATTTGGCATTTTGTCTCATGTTCTGAGATCATGTAGGAAAAACGTGTTTGTTGTTGTTGTTGTTGTTGTTGTTTGTTGGTTTGAAATGGACTGTTAACTAGTGAGTCTTTCTATAGAGTCAGTGGATCCCACTGGGTTTGTGGTTAAAGAGAGTAGAGAGAAGAATGCAGCCGTGAATGTGTCCTGTCTAGTGGAAATCTTTGCAGGACTCCTCAAGGCCAATTGATGAATGGACTGCTGCTTGTCTTGCAGATGGGAAACACCTACCAAGATCCCAAGTTCCTGTATTCTTCCAGAATTTTGGCCACTCTCTGAAGGGGTTCGTGTTTTTGTGAACAAGATGGGTACCACCTTCAAGCTCTGTGACAAGGCCATGGACTGGATTGCTGACGGGAATGCCAAGCATCTCAGAAAAGTAAAAATTAGCATGACTGGTAAGGATCTCTCTGGAGAATCCCTGCTTGCATAGATAGCCACCCAAGTTGCATGATTAGGAGCTGTCAGTGCCACAGTGTTCAATTAAAGAAAAGTTTTTCTCCAGGCTTCTTTCCTCCCTATTGTTCTGTTCCCCTGAATGTCAGGGAGGTGTTTGCCTTAGGGCACTCCTTTGGGAATCCTCCAGAAAAGAGTTTCAAACGGAAAGGAAGGGGCCCAATCTGTGCCTTTTAGGTAAAGTGCTTTGTAAAGGCTGTGTCTGAATCAGACTCTTGGCCCTGTGTGTGGCTGTGAATTACATTCTCAGCACCCCAGGAAACTCAAGAAAAATCCCATGTGTCCATGCACATCTAAAAGGATGAAAAAGAAGTGTAATATTGGACGAAGTCTCTTGCCTTCCTCTGGTCAGGCTCCTGACACCGATGAAGTAAGAACAGGGATCCTCTGGGTCAAATGAGTTGTTGCAAGCCATCCAGTAACTAGCACACAGGTGTTTGGGTGTTTTCATGAGTCCAGTACACATAAAGAATCTACCCCTGGCAGGCAGGAGGCCTCGAATTTGAGAAGCAGAGCAGTATTAACTACAGGCCCATTTTATCTATCCTGTTTCTCAGGAAGGGTGTCCAGGCCACCATGACATTTGGCACATGATGGGCATGAGCCCTTACTTTGCACACCATCTTAGACTGCTCCCCCTATGGAAACCCCCAGCCAGAATGTTATGATGAGTATCTGTATGGAAGAAGAGGAGGGCCATGTGGGAGTGTTTTTGTTAGAATAGTGGTCTTTTGTGTGGTGGTTGGAAAAGATGAGTGGGTCCACCTCAGCTTGAACTCTGGTGTGATGCCATTAGAGACTCAGTTCTGGAACTGATCTCAGAGAACTCTTGCCATGAATCGAGTTGGGATTTTACAAGGCCAGGCATTAGAGGAGCCCTTGGAAACTGAGATCTAGGCCGAGGGTGGCTTCCTCCACAGCACTGGGAATGTCAGCCAGGATTTCACATGATTTTGCTGTTAAAGCCTTTTCAGCTATAGTTGAGAGCCAAAACTCACATGAACCTCATATTTTAGACCCCCAATGGGCCTGGCTTCCTGTGACCTTTCGCCACTCCGTGAAAAGCCTTGCCTGCATGCGATCTCCAGAGCTTTTACTGAAAGGAGATTCCTCAGCCCTTAATGGCTCGTGAATGAATCAAAACCCACAGTGCCAACTTCTTCATTCTTGAGATATGGCTAGGCCAATAACATGAAGGTTTTGAGAATCCCATGACCAGAAATCCCCGGAGAACCTTTAGATCTCCTGTTGCTCATCATGACTGAACCCGCCATTGCCGTTTTTGACTGAGTGGAATTCATGACCATGGTGAAGAACAGAGATGTCAGTGAGTAGGAGCCAGCAGGGAACTGGGTCTGGAGCAATGGAGTGCAGGTGTGTGACCAACATCTGTGGTGAGCCCCTGTGGTTCTGTCATTGGTATCCAAATGACATGTGACTGACAAGGTGCAGCCAGCAGACCCTAAAATGTAAAGGCATGTGGTTGTGGGGAGAGGATCTGGTGCGATGCTCAGAATCAAGTTGCTATGCACAAGTGGGAAGGATATATGGGGTAGCAGCCCAGTTTGAGTTTTTTTCCGTCAGACCCTGACTCACCCCACGTGACAGAGCTCCCTCCAGAGCTGTGTCCCGTTTGGCCTTTATGTATTTCAAAAACAAACACCAGATTTCCAGGGAAGCTGCAAGAAATGCCATTAAAACTGCACTGTGAACCAAACGCTTCACAATCCCCCCAGGGAGACACTCATACCCCAATGGCCACAGTTACCTACAAAGAGAGGATTCAGCTCTGCTGCCTCCTGTTCGTATTGGGAAACAGGAAACCATGTCCTCCTGTTCACATAGACTGAGACCAAGCTTTCCTGGTCTCACTGCAAAGGAAGCTAAATCACAAAGCTATATTTCTAGTGCACAAATGTCAGAGGCAGATAGTCAAGAAGTCATTAGGCCAGCAAAGTTCCATGTTTGTGGAATGTTTACCCTGTCCCCTACCATTGGGATCTCTTGTGCCACACCCAAGTTTGTGAGCTCCTCAGAATTTCCTATTCCAGATATGTATTCACAGATTTTGTTCCTCTTCTCCTCTCATTGTGTCTTATTTGGGGTGATAGTAATGTCAAGGCATTGTGGTGGATGACAGTGGAAGATTGTTATGTGGCACGTGTTCGCATATATCTTAGACTCATTTCTCATTTTGCCCTTTGAAATATTGAATCTCTGTGTCAATACTTATACTACCTTGATTCTTTAATGTCCATCTGGGTGGATTTATAATCAACTTTTCACAAGATATTTCTGAGAAATGTACATTTTCTTGACATACATATTCATTTCTGAATTCTCAAAATGAACTTCAGTGAATATTGAGTACTAACCCTAATATTTCTTCAGTAAGTGACCCAGTTTAACATCAATGAAAGTCTATTCATACGGGACGTGATGTGTATTTTGAAGTAAATTTTCATTCAAAATTGTTAAATTCCTATTTCTTCGTATCATAGGATGTATCATTTCATCCAATATTCACAAATTGACATGCATGTGATTCACTTACATTCACTCCCTGTATCAGAACCCATGTATTTCTCCATGTTGCTTTACTTGCTTTTTCATGAGATTTCTTTTATAAAACATTACTTTTGAATTCCATCATCATTTTCGAAGCAAAACTCACAGTTTGGTGTAATTAGTAACCCTAATATTACCACTAGACGTACACCTACTTGAATTGAATGTTTATCTGAATACCAGATTTCATGTATTTTTTAAAATATCAATTCAATCCATTATTTAAAATAGTAACCAGTTATATTTTTTATTCACCCTATGGTCTATTCATGCATCATCTCTATATACGTAAACCCAGGGTGCACCTCTTTTTATCCCCAAACTCTAAATGACAGGGTTTGAAAACATGCTCCCAGAAATGGTGGAAGAAATACACATGTCACCTCCTCCCTGTATTCCTTTCATCACATCATCTTCTGGACACCAAATGCAAAACTCACACTCACCTTATGATTCTTCCAAAGCCTGATTTTAATGAGAGCATGGATTACTAAAATCATCTAAGTCCGCTTTGCCTATTGTTTTCAATATTCAATCCTATGGTGAGCGTACACTTGTTTCTTCCTAGGATAGTGTATTCAACCACCCCCCTGTTGAAAATATCCCTGATCTTATCACTCATTTTGTACTTTGCCCGATCTCCTAACATCCCAATTGATATCTATTTCCCCAAGTGCCTTGTTGTGACTGACTCTTCATGTGTGCTGACATTCCCATTTACACTCTAATAGAAATTCATTCGATTGCAAAAGGGCCTTTTGCCCAAATCCTAAACTCACTCTTCTTCCTTACCCTACACTGGAATCCTGTCTACTATCTCAATATCACTGGAAGTTCTCTTTCACATTCAGTGGTCCCAGGTCCAAGATCTTATGCCATTGTATATGGATTTAGAGGATTCACCTCTGCAGAACATCATTCAAAACTATGTATCCAAATCAAGGGCCCAACACCCTTGTGTGCTTCAGCTCTTACCTAGTTTTCACCTTCCATTCTTATAAATATCCCAGTTGCCCAATCCCCGTATTCATCCAGCAGAATGACTCCTAAGCCAAATCGAACCTGATATGACCCTGAAGCAGACTCTGTTCCCTCAATCTATTTTCACATAACAGCAGGTCCTGAGTTGATCTTGCCATACAGGTATGTAGGGAATCCTCCAGCTGCTGAGAAGCTCAAAGGTAGATGCAGAAATGATCCCTGGAGCCAATGTAGGCAGCTAGGTAGGACCTGTGAGGTCTAAAGTCATCTTCCATGGCCAACAACCCAGTGAGGATGAAGGGATGTGGCTGAATCAGCCTCTCTCTTCTCAATGCAGGGAAGATGGACACAATCAGGCCTGGGTGGGTTGCTGATCCCGGGCTCCTAGGGTATATAGACCTTTATGACTTGTGAAAATGTCACAGGAAGGTGGGGCAGCCTCCCTCTCATGGGACCCTTGGAAACAACTGTTAGGACAAAGTGGTTGCCAAGGCAGTGACCTCATTCACTTCCCTGAAGGAAGTGACCTCACCTCACTTCCTTGGTGATGGAACTCTCTGAACGTGGGATCCAGGAGGCGAGGCACCCAGAGGCAATTCCAGTCCCAGTGGGCTCCCTTGTTTTTTCTGTACCAAGGCCAGAGTCATTCTTTCTTGGCACCTGGTGATGTGTGGGTAGCCAAATGCCTTGAATGGTCTGAACAGGGGCCTTTCCTGAGAAAGAAGTGTTGGCTCATTGCTGGCTCCTGACAACTACACAGAGATGGCCAAGGAGACCAGAGCTGAGACAGGAAAGACCACTGCTGGGGAACAAATTTTCACCCACCAGTCAGAGATCAGAGTGGATAGATGCAGACCAAATACAGGGGTGGTTTGTGTGTCTCAGTGGGTGTGTGTTTCAATTTGGCATTTTGTCTCATGTTCTGAGATCATGTAGGAAAAACGTGTTTGTTGTTGTTGTTGTTGTTGTTGTTCTTGTTTGTTGGTTTGAAATGGACTGTTAACTAGTGAGTCTTTCTATAGAGTCAGTGGATCCCACTGGGTTTGTGGTTAAAGAGAGTAGAGAGAAGAATGCAGCCGTGAATGTGTCCTGTCTAGTGGAAATCTTTGCAGGACTCCTCAAGGCCAATTGATGAATGGACTGCTGCTTGTCTTGCAGATGGGAAACACCTACCAAGATCCCAAGTTCCTGTATTCTTCCAGAATTTTGGCCACTCTCTGAAGGGGTTCGTGTTTTTGTGAACAAGATGGGTACCACCTTCAAGCTCTGTGACAAGGCCATGGACTGGATTGCTGACGGGAATGCCAAGCATCTCAGAAAAGTAAAAATTAGCATGACTGGTAAGGATCTCTCTGGAGAATCCCTGCTTGCATAGATAGCCACCCAAGTTGCATGATTAGGAGCTGTCAGTGCCACAGTGTTCAATTAAAGAAAAGTTTTTCTCCAGGCTTCTTTCCTCCCTATTGTTCTGTTCCCCTGAATGTCAGGGAGGTGTTTGCCTTAGGGCACTCCTTTGGGAATCCTTCAGAAAAGAGTTTCAAACGGAAAGGAAGAGGCCCAATCTGTGCCTTTTAGGTAAAGTGCTTTGTAAAGGCTGTGTCTGAATCAGACTCTTGGCCCTGTGTGTGGCTGTGAATTACATTCTCAGCACCCCAGGAAACTCAAGAAAAATCCCATGTGTCCATGCACATCTAAAAGGATGAAAAAGAAGTGTAATATTGGACGAAGTCTCTTGCCTTCCTCTGGTCAGGCTCCTGACACCGATGAAGTAAGAACAGGGATCCTCTGGGTCAAATGAGTTGTTGCAAGCCATCCAGTAACTAGCACACAGGTGTTTGGGTGTTTTCATGAGTCCAGTACACATAAAGAATCTACCCCTGGCAGGCAGGAGGCCTCGAATTTGAGAAGCAGAGCAGTATTAACTACAGGCCCATTTTATCTATCCTGTTTCTCAGGAAGGGTGTCCAGGCCACCATGACATTTGGCACATGATGGGCATGAGCCCTTACTTTGCACACCATCTTAGACTGCTCCCCCTATGGAAACCCCCAGCCAGAATGTTATGATGAGTATCTGTATGGAAGAAGAGGAGGGCCATGTGGGAGTGTTTTTGTTAGAATAGTGGTCTTTTGTGTGGTGGTTGGAAAAGATGAGTGGGTCCACCTCAGCTTGAACTCTGGTGTGATGCCATTAGAGACTCAGTTCTGGAACTGATCTCAGAGAACTCTTGCCATGAATCGAGTTGGGATTTTACAAGGCCAGGCATTAGAGGAGCCCTTGGAAACTGAGATCTAGGCCGAGGGTGGCTTCCTCCACAGCACTGGGAATGTCAGCCAGGATTTCACATGATTTTGCTGTTAAAGCCTTTTCAGCTATAGTTGAGAGCCAAAACTCACATGAACCTCATATTTTAGACCCCCAATGGGCCTGGCTTCCTGTGACCTTTCGCCACTCCGTGAAAAGCCTTGCCTGCATGCGATCTCCAGAGCTTTTACTGAAAGGAGATTCCTCAGCCCTTAATGGCTCGTGAATGAATCAAAACCCACAGTGCCAACTTCTTCATTCTTGAGATATGGCTAGGCCAATAACATGAAGGTTTTGAGAATCCCATGACCAGAAATCCCCGGAGAACCTTTAGATCTCCTGTTGCTCATCATGACTGAACCCGACATTGCCGTTTTTGACTGAGTGGAATTCATGACCATGGTGAAGAACAGAGATGTCAGTGAGTAGGAGCCAGCAGGGAACTGGGTCTGGAGCAATGGAGTGCAGGTGTGTGACCAACATCTGTGGTGAGCCCCTGTGGTTCTGTCATTGGTATCCAAATGACATGTGACTGACAAGGTGCAGCCAGCAGACCCTAAAATGTAAAGGCATGTTGTTGAGGGGAGAGGATCTGGTGCGATGCTCAGAATCAAGTTGCTACGCACAAGTGGGAAAGATATATGGGGTAGCAGCCCAGTTTGTGTTTTTTTCCGTCAGACCCTGACTCACCCCACGTGACAGAGCTCCTTCCAGCGCTGTGTCCCGGTTGACCTTTATGTATTTCAAAAACAAACACCAGATTTCCAGGGAAGCTGCAAGAAATGCCATTAAAACTGGACTGTGAGCCAAAGGCTTCACAATCCCCCCAGGGAGACACTCATACCCCAATGGCCACAGTTACCTACAAAGAGAGGATTCAGCTCTGCTGCCTCCTGTTCGTATTGGGAAATAGTATACCATGTCCTCGTGTTCACATAGACTGAGACCAAGCTTTCCTGGTCTCACTGCAAAGGAAGCTAAGTCACAAAGCTATATTTCTAGTGCACAAATGTCAGAGGCAGATAGTCAAGAAGTCATTAGGCCAGCAAAGTTCCATGTTTGTGGAATGTTTACCCTGTCCCCTACCATTGGGATCTCTTGTGCCACACCCAAGTTTGTGAGCTCCTGAGAATTTCCTATTCCAGATATGTATTCACAGATTTTGTTCCTCTTCTCCTCTCATTGTGTCTTATTTGGGGTGATAGTAATGTCAAGGCATTGTGGTGGATGACAGTGGAAGATTGTTATGTGGCACGTGTTCGCATATATCTTAGACTCGTTTTTCATTTTGCCCTTTGAAATATTGAATCTCTGTGTCAATACTTATACTACCTTGATTCTTTAATGTCCATCTGGGTGGATTTATAATCAACTTTTCACAAGATATTTCTCAGAAATGTACATTTTCTTGACATACATATTCATTTCTGAATTCTCAAAATGAACTTCAGTGAATATTGAGTACTAACCCTAATATTTCTTCAGTAAGTGACCCAGTTTAACATCAATGAAAGTCTATTCATACGGGTCGTGATGTGTATTTTGAAGTAAATTTTCATTCAAAATTGTTAAATTCCTATTTCTTCGTATCATAGGATGTATCATTTCATCCAATATTCACAAATTGACATGCATGTGATTCACTTACATTCACTCCCTGTATCAGAACCCATGTATTTCTCCATGTTGCTTTACTTGCTTTTTCATGAGATTTCTTAGATAAAACATTACTTTTGAATTCCATCATCATTTTCGAAGCAAAACTCACAGTTTGGTGTAATTAGTAACCCTAATATTACCACTAGACGTACACCTACTTGGATTGAATGTTTATCTGAATACCAGATTTCATGTATTTTTTAAAATATCAATTCAATCCATTATTTAAAATAGTAACCAGTTATATTTTTTATTCACCCTATGGTCTATTCATGCATCATCTCTATATACGTAAACCCAGGGTGCACCTCTTTTTATCCCCAAACTCTAAATGACAGGGTTTGAAAACATGCTCCCAGAAATGGTGGAAGAAATACACATGTCACCTCCTCCCTGTATTCCTTTCATCACATCATCTTCTGGACACCAAATGCAAAACTCACACTCACCTTATGATTCTTCCAAAGCCTGATTTTAATGAGAGCATGGATTACTAAAATCATCTAAGTCCGCTTTGCCTATTGTTTTCAATATTCAATCCTATGGTGAGCGTACACTTGTTTCTTCCTAGGATAGTGTATTCAACCACCCCCCTGTTGAAAATATCCCTGATCTTATCACTCATTTTGTACTTTGCCCGATCTCCTAACATCCCAATTGATATCTATTTCCCCAAGTGCCTTGTTGTGACTGACTCTTCATGTGTGCTGACATTCCCATTTACACTCTAATAGAAATTCATTCGATTGCAAAAAGGGCCTTTTGCCCAAATCCTAAACTCACTCTTCTTCCTTACCCTACACTGGAATCCTGTCTACTATCTCAATATCACTGGAAGTTCTCTTTCACATTCAGTGGTCCCAGGTCCAAGATCTTATGCCATTGTATATGGATTTAGAGGATTCACCTCTGCAGAACATCATTCAAAACTATGTATCCAAATCAAGGGCCCAACACCCTTGTGTGCTTCAGCTCTTACCTAGTTTTCACCTTCCATTCTTATAAATATCCCAGTTGCCCAATCCCCGTATTCATCCAGCAGAATGACTCCTAAGCCAAATCGAACCTGATATGACCCTGAAGCAGACTCTGTTCCCTCAATCTATTTTCACATAACAGCAGGTCCTGAGTTGATCTTGCCATACAGGTATGTAGGGAATCCTCCAGCTGCTGAGAAGCTCAAAGGTAGATGCAGAAATGATCCCTGGAGCCAATGTAGGCAGCTAGGTAGGACCTGTGAGGTCTAAAGTCATCTTCCATGGCCAACAACCCAGTGAGGATGAAGGGATGTGGCTGAATCAGCCTCTCTCTTCTCAATGCAGGGAAGATGGACACAATCAGGCCTGGGTGGGTTGCTGATCCCGGGCTCCTAGGGTATATAGACCTTTATGACTTGTGAAAATGTCACAGGAAGGTGGGGCAGCCTCCCTCTCATGGGACCCTTGGAAACAACTGTTAGGACAAAGTGGTTGCCAAGGCAGTGACCTCATTCACTTCCCTGAAGGAAGTGACCTCACCTCACTTCCTTGGTGATGGAACTCTCTGAACGTGGGATCCAGGAGGCGAGGCACCCAGAGGCAATTCCAGTCCCAGTGGGCTCCCTTGTTTTTTCTGTACCAAGGCCAGAGTCATTCTTTCTTGGCACCTGGTGATGTGTGGGTAGCCAAATGCCTTGAATGGTCTGAACAGGGGCCTTTCCTGAGAAAGAAGTGTTGGCTCATTGCTGGCTCCTGACAACTACACAGAGATGGCCAAGGAGACCAGAGCTGAGACAGGACCGACCACTGCTGGGGAACAAATTTTCACCCACCAGTCAGAGATCAGAGTGGATAGATGCAGACCAAATACAGGGGTGGTTTGTGTGTCTCAGTGGGTGTGTGTTTCAATTTGGCATTTTGTCTCATGTTCTGAGATCATGTAGGAAAAACGTGTTTGTTGTTGTTGTTGTTGTTGTTGTTCTTGTTTGTTGGTTTGAAATGGACTGTTAACTAGTGAGTCTTTCTATAGAGTCAGTGGATCCCACTGGGTTTGTGGTTAAAGAGAGTAGAGAGAAGAATGCAGCCGTGAATGTGTCCTGTCTAGTGGAAATCTTTGCAGGACTCCTCAAGGCCAATTGATGAATGGACTGCTGCTTGTCTTGCAGATGGGAAACACCTACCAAGATCCCAAGTTCCTGTATTCTTCCAGAATTTTGGCCACTCTCTGAAGGGGTTCGTGTTTTTGTGAACAAGATGGGTACCACCTTCAAGCTCTGTGACAAGGCCATGGACTGGATTGCTGACGGGAATGCCAAGCATCTCAGAAAAGTAAAAATTAGCATGACTGGTAAGGATCTCTCTGGAGAATCCCTGCTTGCATAGATAGCCACCCAAGTTGCATGATTAGGAGCTGTCAGTGCCACAGTGTTCAATTAAAGAAAAGTTTTTCTCCAGGCTTCTTTCCTCCCTATTGTTCTGTTCCCCTGAATGTCAGGGAGGTGTTTGCCTTAGGGCACTCCTTTGGGAATCCTTCAGAAAAGAGTTTCAAACGGAAAGGAAGAGGCCCAATCTGTGCCTTTTAGGTAAAGTGCTTTGTAAAGGCTGTGTCTGAATCAGACTCTTGGCCCTGTGTGTGGCTGTGAATTACATTCTCAGCACCCCAGGAAACTCAAGAAAAATCCCATGTGTCCATGCACATCTAAAAGGATGAAAAAGAAGTGTAATATTGGACGAAGTCTCTTGCCTTCCTCTGGTCAGGCTCCTGACACCGATGAAGTAAGAACAGGGATCCTCTGGGTCAAATGAGTTGTTGCAAGCCATCCAGTAACTAGCACACAGGTGTTTGGGTGTTTTCATGAGTCCAGTACACATAAAGAATCTACCCCTGGCAGGCAGGAGGCCTCGAATTTGAGAAGCAGAGCAGTATTAACTACAGGCCCATTTTATCTATCCTGTTTCTCAGGAAGGGTGTCCAGGCCACCATGACATTTGGCACATGATGGGCATGAGCCCTTACTTTGCACACCATCTTAGACTGCTCCCCCTATGGAAACCCCCAGCCAGAATGTTATGATGAGTATCTGTATGGAAGAAGAGGAGGGCCATGTGGGAGTGTTTTTGTTAGAATAGTGGTCTTTTGTGTGGTGGTTGGAAAAGATGAGTGGGTCCACCTCAGCTTGAACTCTGGTGTGATGCCATTAGAGACTCAGTTCTGGAACTGATCTCAGAGAACTCTTGCCATGAATCGAGTTGGGATTTTACAAGGCCAGGCATTAGAGGAGCCCTTGGAAACTGAGATCTAGGCCGAGGGTGGCTTCCTCCACAGCACTGGGAATCTCAGCCAGGATTTCACATGATTTTGCTGTTAAAGCCTTTTCAGCTATAGTTGAGAGCCAAAACTCACATGAACCTCATATTTTAGACCCCCAATGGGCCTGGCTTCCTGTGACCTTTCGCCACTCCGTGAAAAGCCTTGCCTGCATGCGATCTCCAGAGCTTTTACTGAAAGGAGATTCCTCAGCCCTTAATGGCTCGTGAATGAATCAAAACCCACAGTGCCAACTTCTTCATTCTTGAGATATGGCTAGGCCAATAACATGAAGGTTTTGAGAATCCCATGACCAGAAATCCCCGGAGAACCTTTAGATCTCCTGTTGCTCATCATGACTGAACCCGCCATTGCCGTTTTTGACTGAGTGGAATTCATGACCATGGTGAAGAACAGAGATGTCAGTGAGTAGGAGCCAGCAGGGAACTGGGTCTGGAGCAATGGAGTGCAGGTGTGTGACCAACATCTGTGGTGAGCCCCTGTGGTTCTGTCATTGGTATCCAAATGACATGTGACTGACAAGGTGCAGCCAGCAGACCCTAAAATGTAAAGGCATGTTGTTGAGGGGAGAGGATCTGGTGCGATGCTCAGAATCAAGTTGCTACGCACAAGTGGGAAAGATATATGGGGTAGCAGCCCAGTTTGTGTTTTTTTCCGTCAGACCCTGACTCACCCCACGTGACAGAGCTCCTTCCAGCGCTGTGTCCCGGTTGACCTTTATGTATTTCAAAAACAAACACCAGATTTCCAGGGAAGCTGCAAGAAATGCCATTAAAACTGGACTGTGAGCCAAAGGCTTCACAATCCCCCCAGGGAGACACTCATACCCCAATGGCCACAGTTACCTACAAAGAGAGGATTCAGCTCTGCTGCCTCCTGTTCGTATTGGGAAATAGTATACCATGTCCTCGTGTTCACATAGACTGAGACCAAGCTTTCCTGGTCTCACTGCAAAGGAAGCTAAGTCACAAAGCTATATTTCTAGTGCACAAATGTCAGAGGCAGATAGTCAAGAAGTCATTAGGCCAGCAAAGTTCCATGTTTGTGGAATGTTTACCCTGTCCCCTACCATTGGGATCTCTTGTGCCACACCCAAGTTTGTGAGCTCCTGAGAATTTCCTATTCCAGATATGTATTCACAGATTTTGTTCCTCTTCTCCTCTCATTGTGTCTTATTTGGGGTGATAGTAATGTCAAGGCATTGTGGTGGATGACAGTGGAAGATTGTTATGTGGCACGTGTTCGCATATATCTTAGACTCGTTTTTCATTTTGCCCTTTGAAATATTGAATCTCTGTGTCAATACTTATACTACCTTGATTCTTTAATGTCCATCTGGGTGGATTTATAATCAACTTTTCACAAGATATTTCTCAGAAATGTACATTTTCTTGACATACATATTCATTTCTGAATTCTCAAAATGAACTTCAGTGAATATTGAGTACTAACCCTAATATTTCTTCAGTAAGTGACCCAGTTTAACATCAATGAAAGTCTATTCATACGGGTCGTGATGTGTATTTTGAAGTAAATTTTCATTCAAAATTGTTAAATTCCTATTTCTTCGTATCATAGGATGTATCATTTCATCCAATATTCACAAATTGACATGCATGTGATTCACTTACATTCACTCCCTGTATCAGAACCCATGTATTTCTCCATGTTGCTTTACTTGCTTTTTCATGAGATTTCTTAGATAAAACATTACTTTTGAATTCCATCATCATTTTCGAAGCAAAACTCACAGTTTGGTGTAATTAGTAACCCTAATATTACCACTAGACGTACACCTACTTGGATTGAATGTTTATCTGAATACCAGATTTCATGTATTTTTTAAAATATCAATTCAATCCATTATTTAAAATAGTAACCAGTTATATTTTTTATTCACCCTATGGTCTATTCATGCATCATCTCTATATACGTAAACCCAGGGTGCACCTATTTTTATCCCCAAACTCTAAATGACAGGGTTTGAAAACATGCTCCCAGAAATGGTGGAAGAAATACACATGTCACCTCCTCCCTGTATTCCTTTCATCACATCATCTTCTGGACACCAAATGCAAAACTCACACTCACCTTATGATTCTTCCAAAGCCTGATTTTAATGAGAGCATGGATTACTAAAATCATCTAAGTCCGCTTTGCCTATTGTTTTCAATATTCAATCCTATGGTGAGCGTACACTTGTTTCTTCCTAGGATAGTGTATTCAACCACCCCCCTGTTGAAAATATCCCTGATCTTATCACTCATTTTGTACTTTGCCCGATCTCCTAACATCCCAATTGATATCTATTTCCCCAAGTGCCTTGTTGTGACTGACTCTTCATGTGTGCTGACATTCCCATTTACACTCTAATAGAAATTCATTCGATTGCAAAAAGGGCCTTTTGCCCAAATCCTAAACTCACTCTTCTTCCTTACCCTACACTGGAATCCTGTCTACTATCTCAATATCACTGGAAGTTCTCTTTCACATTCAGTGGTCCCAGGTCCAAGATCTTATGCCATTGTATATGGATTTAGAGGATTCACCTCTGCAGAACATCATTCAAAACTATGTATCCAAATCAAGGGCCCAACACCCTTGTGTGCTTCAGCTCTTACCTAGTTTTCACCTTCCATTCTTATAAATATCCCAGTTGCCCAATCCCCGTATTCATCCAGCAGAATGACTCCTAAGCCAAATCGAACCTGATATGACCCTGAAGCAGACTCTGTTCCCTCAATCTATTTTCACATAACAGCAGGTCCTGAGTTGATCTTGCCATACAGGTATGTAGGGAATCCTCCAGCTGCTGAGAAGCTCAAAGGTAGATGCAGAAATGATCCCTGGAGCCAATGTAGGCAGCTAGGTAGGACCTGTGAGGTCTAAAGTCATCTTCCATGGCCAACAACCCAGTGAGGATGAAGGGATGTGGCTGAATCAGCCTCTCTCTTCTCAATGCAGGGAAGATGGACACAATCAGGCCTGGGTGGGTTGCTGATCCCGGGCTCCTAGGGTATATAGACCTTTATGACTTGTGAAAATGTCACAGGAAGGTGGGGCAGCCTCCCTCTCATGGGACCCTTGGAAACAACTGTTAGGACAAAGTGGTTGCCAAGGCAGTGACCTCATTCACTTCCCTGAAGGAAGTGACCTCACCTCACTTCCTTGGTGATGGAACTCTCTGAACGTGGGATCCAGGAGGCGAGGCACCCAGAGGCAATTCCAGTCCCAGTGGGCTCCCTTGTTTTTTCTGTACCAAGGCCAGAGTCATTCTTTCTTGGCACCTGGTGATGTGTGGGTAGCCAAATGCCTTGAATGGTCTGAACAGGGGCCTTTCCTGAGAAAGAAGTGTTGGCTCATTGCTGGCTCCTGACAACTACACAGAGATGGCCAAGGAGACCAGAGCTGAGACAGGACCGGCCACTGCTGGGGAACAAATTTTCACCCACCAGTCAGAGGTCAGAGTGGATAGATGCAGACCAAATACAGGGGTGGTTTGTGTGTCTCAGTGGGTGTGTGTTTCAATTTGGCATTTTGTCTCATGTTCTGAGATCATGTAGGAAAAACGTGTTTGTTGTTGTTGTTGTTGTTGTTGTTCTTGTTTGTTGGTTTGAAATGGACTGTTAACTAGTGAGTCTTTCTATAGAGTCAGTGGATCCCACTGGGTTTGTGGTTAAAGAGAGTAGAGAGAAGAATGCAGCCGTGAATGTGTCCTGTCTAGTGGAAATCTTTGCAGGACTCCTCAAGGCCAATTGATGAATGGACTGCTGCTTGTCTTGCAGATGGGAAACACCTACCAAGATCCCAAGTTCCTGTATTCTTCCAGAATTTTGGCCACTCTCTGAAGGGGTTCGTGTTTTTGTGAACAAGATGGGTACCACCTTCAAGCTCTGTGACAAGGCCATGGACTGGATTGCTGACGGGAATGCCAAGCATCTCAGAAAAGTAAAAATTAGCATGACTGGTAAGGATCTCTCTGGAGAATCCCTGCTTGCATAGATAGCCACCCAAGTTGCATGATTAGGAGCTGTCAGTGCCACAGTGTTCAATTAAAGAAAAGTTTTTCTCCAGGCTTCTTTCCTCCCTATTGTTCTGTTCCCCTGAATGTCAGGGAGGTGTTTGCCTTAGGGCACTCCTTTGGGAATCCTCCAGAAAAGAGTTTCAAACGGAAAGGAAGGGGCCCAATCTGTGCCTTTTAGGTAAAGTGCTTTGTAAAGGCTGTGTCTGAATCAGACTCTTGGCCCTGTGTGTGGCTGTGAATTACATTCTCAGCACCCCAGGAAACTCAAGAAAAATCCCATGTGTCCATGCACATCTAAAAGGATGAAAAAGAAGTGTAATATTGGACGAAGTCTCTTGCCTTCCTCTGGTCAGGCTCCTGACACCGATGAAGTAAGAACAGGGATCCTCTGGGTCAAATGAGTTGTTGCAAGCCATCCAGTAATTAGCACTCAGGTGTTTGGGTGTTTTCATGAGTCCAGTACACATAAAGAATCTACCCCTGGCAGGCAGGAGGCCTCGAATTTGAGAAGCAGAGCAGTATTAACTACAGGCCCATTTTATCTATCCTGTTTCTCAGGAAGGGTGTCCAGGCCACCATGACATTTGGCACATGATGGGCATGAGCCCTTACTTTGCACACCATCTTAGACTGCTCCCCCTATGGAAACCCCCAGCCAGAATGTTATGATGAGTATCTGTATGGAAGAAGAGGAGGGCCATGTGGGAGTGTTTTTGTTAGAATAGTGGTCTTTTGTGTGGTGGTTGGAAAAGATGAGTGGGTCCACCTCAGCTTGAACTCTGGTGTGATGCCATTAGAGACTCAGTTCTGGAACTGATCTCAGAGAACTCTTGCCATGAATCGAGTTGGGATTTTACAAGGCCAGGCATTAGAGGAGCCCTTGGAAACTGAGATCTAGGCCGAGGGTGGCTTCCTCCACAGCACTGGGAATCTCAGCCAGGATTTCACATGATTTTGCTGTTAAAGCCTTTTCAGCTATAGTTGAGAGCCAAAACTCACATGAACCTCATATTTTAGACCCCCAATGGGCCTGGCTTCCTGTGACCTTTCGCCACTCCGTGAAAAGCCTTGCCTGCATGCGATCTCCAGAGCTTTTACTGAAAGGAGATTCCTCAGCCCTTAATGGCTCGTGAATGAATCAAAACCCACAGTGCCAACTTCTTCATTCTTGAGATATGGCTAGGCCAATAACATGAAGGTTTTGAGAATCCCATGACCAGAAATCCCCGGAGAACCTTTAGATCTCCTGTTGCTCATCATGACTGAACCCGCCATTGCCGTTTTTGACTGAGTGGAATTCATGACCATGGTGAAGAACAGAGATGTCAGTGAGTAGGAGCCAGCAGGGAACTGGGTCTGGAGGAATGGAGTGCAGGTGTGTGACCAACATCTGTGGTGAGCCCCTGTGGTTCTGTCATTGGTATCCAAATGACATGTGACTGACAAGGTGCAGCCAGCAGACCCTAAAATGTAAAGGCATGTTGTTGTGGGGAGAGGATCTGGTGCGATGCTCAGAATCAAGTTGCTACGCACAAGTGGGAAAGATATATGGGGTAGCAGCCCAGTTTGTGTTTTTTTCCGTCAGACCCTGACTCACCCCACGTGACAGAGCTCCCTCCAGCGCTGTGTCCCGGTTGACCTTTATGTATTTCAAAAACAAACACCAGAATTCCAGGGAAGCTGCAAGAAATGCCATTAAAACTGGACTGTGAGCCAAAGGCTTCACAATCCCCCCAGGGAGACACTCATACCCCAATGGCCACAGTTACCTACAAAGAGAGGATTCAGCTCTGCTGCCCCCTGTTCGTATTGGGAAATAAGAAACCATGTCCTCGTGTTCACATAGACTGAGACCAAGCTTTCCTGGTCTCACTGCAAAGGAAGCTAAGTCACAAAGCTATATTTCTAGTGCACAAATGTCAGAGGCAGATAGTCAAGAAGTCATTAGGCCAGCAAAGTTCCATGTTTGTGGAATGTTTACCCTGTTCCCTACCATTGGGATCTCTTGTGCCACACCCAAGTTTGTGAGCTCCTCAGAATTTCCTATTCCAGATATGTATTCACAGATTTTGTTCCTCTTCTCCTCTCATTGTGTCTTATTTGGGGTGATAGTAATGTCAAGGCATTGTGGTGGATGACAGTGGAAGATTGTTATGTGGCACGTGTTCGCATATATCTTAGACTCGTTTCTCATTTTGCCCTTTGAAATATTGAATCTCTGTGTCAATACTTATACTACCTTGATTCTTTAATGTCCATCTGGGTGGATTTATAATCAACTTTTCACAAGATATTTCTGAGAAATGTACATTTTCTTGACATACATATTCATTTCTGAATTCTCAAAATGAACTTCAGTGAATATTGAGTACTAACCCTAATATTTCTTCAGTAAGTGACCCAGTTTAACATCAATGAAAGTCTATTCATACGGGACGTGATGTGTATTTTGAAGTAAATTTTCATTCAAAATTGTTAAATTCCTATTTCTTCGTATCATAGGATGTATCATTTCATCCAATATTCACAAATTGACATGCATGTGATTCACTTACATTCACTCCCTGTATCAGAACCCATGTATTTCTCCATGTTGCTTTACTTGCTTTTTCATGAGATTTCTTTTATAAAACATTACTTTTGAATTCCATCATCATTTTCGAAGCAAAACTCACAGTTTGGTGTAATTAGTAACCCTAATATTACCACTAGACGTACACCTACTTGAATTGAATGTTTATCTGAATACCAGATTTCATGTATTTTTTAAAATATCAATTCAATCCATTATTTAAAATAGTAACCAGTTATATTTTTTATTCACCCTATGGTCTATTCATGCATCATCTCTATATACGTAAACCCAGGGTGCACCTCTTTTTATCCCCAAACTCTAAATGACAGGGTTTGAAAACATGCTCCCAGAAATGGTGGAAGAAATACACATGTCACCTCCTCCCTGTATTCCTTTCATCACATCATCTTCTGGACACCAAATGCAAAACTCACACTCACCTTATGATTCTTCCAAAGCCTGATTTTAATGAGAGCATGGATTACTAAAATCATCTAAGTCCGCTTTGCCTATTGTTTTCAATATTCAATCCTATGGTGAGCGTACACTTGTTTCTTCCTAGGATAGTGTATTCAACCACCCCCCTGTTGAAAATATCCCTGATCTTATCACTCATTTTGTACTTTGCCCGATCTCCTAACATCCCAATTGATATCTATTTCCCCAAGTGCCTTGTTGTGACTGACTCTTCATGTGTGCTGACATTCCCATTTACACTCTAATAGAAATTCATTCGATTGCAAAAAGGGCCTTTTGCCCAAATCCTAAACTCACTCTTCTTCCTTACCCTACACTGGAATCCTGTCTACTATCTCAATATCACTGGAAGTTCTCTTTCACATTCAGTGGTCCCAGGTCCAAGATCTTATGCCATTGTATATGGATTTAGAGGATTCACCTCTGCAGAACATCATTCAAAACTATGTATCCAAATCAAGGGCCCAACACCCTTGTGTGCTTCAGCTCTTACCTAGTTTTCACCTTCCATTCTTATAAATATCCCAGTTGCCCAATCCCCGTATTCATCCAGCAGAATGACTCCTAAGCCAAATCGAACCTGATATGACCCTGAAGCAGACTCTGTTCCCTCAATCTATTTTCACATAACAGCAGGTCCTGAGTTGATCTTGCCATACAGGTATGTAGGGAATCCTCCAGCTGCTGAGAAGCTCAAAGGTAGATGCAGAAATGATCCCTGGAGCCAATGTAGGCAGCTAGGTAGGACCTGTGAGGTCTAAAGTCATCTTCCATGGCCAACAACCCAGTGAGGATGAAGGGATGTGGCTGAATCAGCCTCTCTCTTCTCAATGCAGGGAAGATGGACACAATCAGGCCTGGGTGGGTTGCTGATCCCGGGCTCCTAGGGTCTATAGACCTTTATGACTTGTGAAAATGTCACAGGAAGGTGGGGCAGCCTCCCTCTCATGGGACCCTTCGAAACAACTGTTAGGACAAAGTGGTTGCCAAGGCAGTGACCTCATTCACTTCCCTGAAGGAAGTGACCTCACCTCACTTCCTTGGTGATGGAACTCTCTGAACGTGGGATCCAGGAGGCGAGGCACCCAGAGGCAATTCCAGTCCCAGTGGGCTCCCTTGTTTTTTCTGTACCAAGGCCAGAGTCATTCTTTCTTGGCACCTGGTGATGTGTGGGTAGCCAAATGCCTTGAATGGTCTGAACAGGGGCCTTTCCTGAGAAAGAAGTGTTGGCTCATTGCTGGCTCCTGACAACTACACAGAGATGGCCAAGGAGACCAGAGCTGAGACAGGACCGGCCACTGCTGGGGAACAAATTTTCACCCACCAGTCAGAGGTCAGAGTGGATAGATGCAGACCAAATACAGGGGTGGTTTGTGTGTCTCAGTGGGTGTGTGTTTCAATTTGGCATTTTGTCTCATGTTCTGAGATCATGTAGGAAAAACGTGTTTGTTGTTGTTGTTGTTGTTGTTGTTCTTGTTTGTTGGTTTGAAATGGACTGTTAACTAGTGAGTCTTTCTATAGAGTCAGTGGATCCCACTGGGTTTGTGGTTAAAGAGAGTAGAGAGAAGAATGCAGCCGTGAATGTGTCCTGTCTAGTGGAAATCTTTGCAGGACTCCTCAAGGCCAATTGATGAATGGACTGCTGCTTGTCTTGCAGATGGGAAACACCTACGAAGATCCCAAGTTCCTGTATTCTTCCAGAATTTTGGCCACTCTCTGAAGGGGTTCGTGTTTTTGTGAACAAGATGGGTACCACCTTCAAGCTCTGTGACAAGGCCATGGACTGGATTGCTGACGGGAATGCCAAGCATCTCAGAAAAGTAAAAATTAGCATGACTGGTAAGGATCTCTCTGGAGAATCCCTGCTTGCATAGATAGCCACCCAAGTTGCATGATTAGGAGCTGTCAGTGCCACAGTGTTCAATTAAAGAAAAGTTTTTCTCCAGGCTTCTTTCCTCCCTATTGTTCTGTTCCCCTGAATGTCAGGGAGGTGTTTGCCTTAGGGCACTCCTTTGGGAATCCTCCAGAAAAGAGTTTCAAACGGAAAGGAAGGGGCCCAATCTGTGCCTTTTAGGTAAAGTGCTTTGTAAAGGCTGTGTCTGAATCAGACTCTTGGCCCTGTGTGTGGCTGTGAATTACATTCTCAGCACCCCAGGAAACTCAAGAAAAATCCCATGTGTCCATGCACATCTAAAAGGATGAAAAAGAAGTGTAATATTGGACGAAGTCTCTTGCCTTCCTCTGGTCAGGCTCCTGACACCGATGAAGTAAGAACAGGGATCCTCTGGGTCAAATGAGTTGTTGCAAGCCATCCAGTAAATAGCACACAGGTGTTTGGGTGTTTTCATGAGTCCAGTACACATAAAGAATCTACCCCTGGCAGGCAGGAGGCCTCGAATTTGAGAAGCAGAGCAGTATTAACTACAGGCCCATTTTATCTATCCTGTTTCTCAGGAAGGGTGTCCAGGCCACCATGACATTTGGCACATGATGGGCATGAGCCCTTACTTTGCACACCATCTTAGACTGCTCCCCCTATGGAAACCCCCAGCCAGAATGTTATGATGAGTATCTGTATGGAAGAAGAGGAGGGCCATGTGGGAGTGTTTTTGTTAGAATAGTGGTCTTTTGTGTGGTGGTTGGAAAAGATGAGTGGGTCCACCTCAGCTTGAACTCTGGTGTGATGCCATTAGAGACTCAGTTCTGGAACTGATCTCAGAGAACTCTTGCCATGAATCGAGTTGGGATTTTACAAGGCCAGGCATTAGAGGAGCCCTTGGAAACTGAGATCTAGGCCGAGGGTGGCTTCCTCCACAGCACTGGGAATCTCAGCCAGGATTTCACATGATTTTGCTGTTAAAGCCTTTTCAGCTATAGTTGAGAGCCAAAACTCACATGAACCTCATATTTTAGACCCCCAATGGGCCTGGCTTCCTGTGACCTTTCGCCACTCCGTGAAAAGCCTTGCCTGCATGCGATCTCCAGAGCTTTTACTGAAAGGAGATTCCTCAGCCCTTAATGGCTCGTGAATGAATCAAAACCCACAGTGCCAACTTCTTCATTCTTGAGATATGGCTAGGCCAATAACATGAAGGTTTTGAGAATCCCATGACCAGAAATCCCCGGAGAACCTTTAGATCTCCTGTTGCTCATCATGACTGAACCCGCCATTGCCGTTTTTGACTGAGTGGAATTCATGACCATGGTGAAGAACAGAGATGTCAGTGAGTAGGAGCCAGCAGGGAACTGGGTCTGGAGGAATGGAGTGCAGGTGTGTGACCAACATCTGTGGTGAGCCCCTGTGGTTCTGTCATTGGTATCCAAATGACATGTGACTGACAAGGTGCAGCCAGCAGACCCTAAAATGTAAAGGCATGTTGTTGTGGGGAGAGGATCTGGTGCGATGCTCAGAATCAAGTTGCTACGCACAAGTGGGAAAGATATATGGGGTAGCAGCCCAGTTTGTGTTTTTTTCCGTCAGACCCTGACTCACCCCACGTGACAGAGCTCCCTCCAGCGCTGTGTCCCGGTTGACCTTTATGTATTTCAAAAACAAACACCAGATTTCCAGGGAAGCTGCAAGAAATGCCATTAAAACTGGACTGTGAGCCAAAGGCTTCACAATCCCCCCAGGGAGACACTCATACCCCAATGGCCACAGTTACCTACAAAGAGAGGATTCAGCTCTGCTGCCCCCTGTTCGTATTGGGAAATAGGAAACCATGTCCTCGTGTTCACATAGACTGAGACCAAGCTTTCCTGGTCTCACTGCAAAGGAAGCTAAGTCACAAAGCTATATTTCTAGTGCACAAATGTCAGAGGCAGATAGTCAAGAAGTCATTAGGCCAGCAAAGTTCCATGTTTGTGGAATGTTTACCCTGTTCCCTACCATTGGGATCTCTTGTGCCACACCCAAGTTTGTGAGCTCCTCAGAATTTCCTATTCCAGATATGTATTCACAGATTTTGTTCCTCTTCTCCTCTCATTGTGTCTTATTTGGGGTGATAGTAATGTCAAGGCATTGTGGTGGATGACAGTGGAAGATTGTTATGTGGCACGTGTTCGCATATATCTTAGACTCGTTTCTCATTTTGCCCTTTGAAATATTGAATCTCTGTGTCAATACTTATACTACCTTGATTCTTTAATGTCCATCTGGGTGGATTTATAATCAACTTTTCACAAGATATTTCTGAGAAATGTACATTTTCTTGACATACATATTCATTTCTGAATTCTCAAAATGAACTTCAGTGAATATTGAGTACTAACCCTAATATTTCTTCAGTAAGTGACCCAGTTTAACATCAATGAAAGTCTATTCATACGGGACGTGATGTGTATTTTGAAGTAAATTTTCATTCAAAATTGTTAAATTCCTATTTCTTCGTATCATAGGATGTATCATTTCATCCAATATTCACAAATTGACATGCATGTGATTCACTTACATTCACTCCCTGTATCAGAACCCATGTATTTCTCCATGTTGCTTTACTTGCTTTTTCATGAGATTTCTTTTATAAAACATTACTTTTGAATTCCATCATCATTTTCGAAGCAAAACTCACAGTTTGGTGTAATTAGTAACCCTAATATTACCACTAGACGTACACCTACTTGAATTGAATGTTTATCTGAATACCAGATTTCATGTATTTTTTAAAATATCAATTCAATCCATTATTTAAAATAGTAACCAGTTATATTTTTTATTCACCCTATGGTCTATTCATGCATCATCTCTATATACGTAAACCCAGGGTGCACCTCTTTTTATCCCCAAACTCTAAATGACAGGGTTTGAAAACATGCTCCCAGAAATGGTGGAAGAAATACACATGTCACCTCCTCCCTGTATTCCTTTCATCACATCATCTTCTGGACACCAAATGCAAAACTCACACTCACCTTATGATTCTTCCAAAGCCTGATTTTAATGAGAGCATGGATTACTAAAATCATCTAAGTCCGCTTTGCCTATTGTTTTCAATATTCAATCCTATGGTGAGCGTACACTTGTTTCTTCCTAGGATAGTGTATTCAACCACCCCCCTGTTGAAAATATCCCTGATCTTATCACTCATTTTGTACTTTGCCCGATCTCCTAACATCCCAATTGATATCTATTTCCCCAAGTGCCTTGTTGTGACTGACTCTTCATGTGTGCTGACATTCCCATTTACACTCTAATAGAAATTCATTCGATTGCAAAAAGGGCCTTTTGCCCAAATCCTAAACTCACTCTTCTTCCTTACCCTACACTGGAATCCTGTCTACTATCTCAATATCACTGGAAGTTCTCTTTCACATTCAGTGGTCCCAGGTCCAAGATCTTATGCCATTGTATATGGATTTAGAGGATTCACCTCTGCAGAACATCATTCAAAACTATGTATCCAAATCAAGGGCCCAACACCCTTGTGTGCTTCAGCTCTTACCTAGTTTTCACCTTCCATTCTTATAAATATCCCAGTTGCCCAATCCCCGTATTCATCCAGCAGAATGACTCCTAAGCCAAATCGAACCTGATATGACCCTGAAGCAGACTCTGTTCCCTCAATCTATTTTCACATAACAGCAGGTCCTGAGTTGATCTTGCCATACAGGTATGTAGGGAATCCTCCAGCTGCTGAGAAGCTCAAAGGTAGATGCAGAAATGATCCCTGGAGCCAATGTAGGCAGCTAGGTAGGACCTGTGAGGTCTAAAGTCATCTTCCATGGCCAACAACCCAGTGAGGATGAAGGGATGTGGCTGAATCAGCCTCTCTCTTCTCAATGCAGGGAAGATGGACACAATCAGGCCTGGGTGGGTTGCTGATCCCGGGCTCCTAGGGTATATAGACCTTTATGACTTGTGAAAATGTCACAGGAAGGTGGGGCAGCCTCCCTCTCATGGGACCCTTGGAAACAACTGTTAGGACAAAGTGGTTGCCAAGGCAGTGACCTCATTCACTTCCCTGAAGGAAGTGACCTCACCTCACTTCCTTGGTGATGGAACTCTCTGAACGTGGGATCCAGGAGGCGAGGCACCCAGAGGCAATTCCAGTCCCAGTGGGCTCCCTTGTTTTTTCTGTACCAAGGCCAGAGTCATTCTTTCTTGGCACCTGGTGATGTGTGGGTAGCCAAATGCCTTGAATGGTCTGAACAGGGGCCTTTCCTGAGAAAGAAGTGTTGGCTCATTGCTGGCTCCTGACAACTACACAGAGATGGCCAAGGAGACCAGAGCTGAGACAGGACCGGCCACTGCTGGGGAACAAATTTTCACCCACCAGTCAGAGGTCAGAGTGGATAGATGCAGACCAAATACAGGGGTGGTTTGTGTGTCTCAGTGGGTGTGTGTTTCAATTTGGCATTTTGTCTCATGTTCTGAGATCATGTAGGAAAAACGTGTTTGTTGTTGTTGTTGTTGTTGTTGTTCTTGTTTGTTGGTTTGAAATGGACTGTTAACTAGTGAGTCTTTCTATAGAGTCAGTGGATCCCACTGGGTTTGTGGTTAAAGAGAGTAGAGAGAAGAATGCAGCCGTGAATGTGTCCTGTCTAGTGGAAATCTTTGCAGGACTCCTCAAGGCCAATTGATGAATGGACTGCTGCTTGTCTTGCAGATGGGAAACACCTACCAAGATCCCAAGTTCCTGTATTCTTCCAGAATTTTGGCCACTCTCTGAAGGGGTTCGTGTTTTTGTGAACAAGATGGGTACCACCTTCAAGCTCTGTGACAAGGCCATGGACTGGATTGCTGACGGGAATGCCAAGCATCTCAGAAAAGTAAAAATTAGCATGACTGGTAAGGATCTCTCTGGAGAATCCCTGCTTGCATAGATAGCCACCCAAGTTGCATGATTAGGAGCTGTCAGTGCCACAGTGTTCAATTAAAGAAAAGTTTTTCTCCAGGCTTCTTTCCTCCCTATTGTTCTGTTCCCCTGAATGTCAGGGAGGTGTTTGCCTTAGGGCACTCCTTTGGGAATCCTCCAGAAAAGAGTTTCAAACGGAAAGGAAGGGGCCCAATCTGTGCCTTTTAGGTAAAGTGCTTTGTAAAGGCTGTGTCTGAATCAGACTCTTGGCCCTGTGTGTGGCTGTGAATTACATTCTCAGCACCCCAGGAAACTCAAGAAAAATCCCATGTGTCCATGCACATCTAAAAGGATGAAAAAGAAGTGTAATATTGGACGAAGTCTCTTGCCTTCCTCTGGTCAGGCTCCTGACACCGATGAAGTAAGAACAGGGATCCTCTGGGTCAAATGAGTTGTTGCAAGCCATCCAGTAACTAGCACACAGGTGTTTGGGTGTTTTCATGAGTCCAGTACACATAAAGAATCTACCCCTGGCAGGCAGGAGGCCTCGAATTTGAGAAGCAGAGCAGTATTAACTACAGGCCCATTTTATCTATCCTGTTTCTCAGGAAGGGTGTCCAGGCCACCATGACATTTGGCACATGATGGGCATGAGCCCTTACTTTGCACACCATCTTAGACTGCTCCCCCTATGGAAACCCCCAGCCAGAATGTTATGATGAGTATCTGTATGGAAGAAGAGGAGGGCCATGTGGGAGTGTTTTTGTTAGAATAGTGGTCTTTTGTGTGGTGGTTGGAAAAGATGAGTGGGTCCACCTCAGCTTGAACTCTGGTGTGATGCCATTAGAGACTCAGTTCTGGAACTGATCTCAGAGAACTCTTGCCATGAATCGAGTTGGGATTTTACAAGGCCAGGCATTAGAGGAGCCCTTGGAAACTGAGATCTAGGCCGAGGGTGGCTTCCTCCACAGCACTGGGAATCTCAGCCAGGATTTCACATGATTTTGCTGTTAAAGCCTTTTCAGCTATAGTTGAGAGCCAAAACTCACATGAACCTCATATTTTAGACCCCCAATGGGCCTGGCTTCCTGTGACCTTTCGCCACTCCGTGAAAAGCCTTGCCTGCATGCGATCTCCAGAGCTTTTACTGAAAGGAGATTCCTCAGCCCTTAATGGCTCGTGAATGAATCAAAACCCACAGTGCCAACTTCTTCATTCTTGAGATATGGCTAGGCCAATAACATGAAGGTTTTGAGAATCCCATGACCAGAAATCCCCGGAGAACCTTTAGATCTCCTGTTGCTCATCATGACTGAACCCGCCATTGCCGTTTTTGACTGAGTGGAATTCATGACCATGGTGAAGAACAGAGATGTCAGTGAGTAGGAGCCAGCAGGGAACTGGGTCTGGAGCAATGGAGTGCAGGTGTGTGACCAACATCTGTGGTGAGCCCCTGTGGTTCTGTCATTGGTATCCAAATGACATGTGACTGACAAGGTGCAGCCAGCAGACCCTAAAATGTAAAGGCATGTGGTTGTGGGGAGAGGATCTGGTGCGATGCTCAGAATCAAGTTGCTACGCACAAGTGGGAAAGATATATGGGGTAGCAGCCCAGTTTGTGTTTTTTTCCGTCAGACCCTGACTCACCCCACGTGACAGAGCTCCCTCCAGCGCTGTGTCCCGGTTGACCTTTATGTATTTCAAAAACAAACACCAGATTTCCAGGGAAGCTGCAAGAAATGCCATTAAAACTGGACTGTGAGCCAAAGGCTTCACAATCCCCCCAGGGAGACACTCATACCCCAATGGCCACAGTTACCTACAAAGAGAGGATTCAGCTCTGCTGCCTCCTGTTCGTATTGGGAAATAGGAAACCATGTCCTCGTGTTCACATAGACTGAGACCAAGCTTTCCTGGTCTCACTGCAAAGGAAGCTAAGTCACAAAGCTATATTTCTAGTGCACAAATGTCAGAGGCAGATAGTCAAGAAGTCATTAGGCCAGCAAAGTTCCATGTTTGTGGAATGTTTACCCTGTTCCCTACCATTGGGATCTCTTGTGCCACACCCAAGTTTGTGAGCTCCTCAGAATTTCCTATTCCAGATATGTATTCACAGATTTTGTTCCTCTTCTCCTCTCATTGTGTCTTATTTGGGGTGATAGTAATGTCAAGGCATTGTGGTGGATGACAGTGGAAGATTGTTATGTGGCACGTGTTCGCATATATCTTAGACTCGTTTCTCATTTTGCCCTTTGAAATATTGAATCTCTGTGTCAATACTTATACTACCTTGATTCTTTAATGTCCATCTGGGTGGATTTATAATCAACTTTTCACAAGATATTTCTGAGAAATGTACATTTTCTTGACATACATATTCATTTCTGAATTCTCAAAATGAACTTCAGTGAATATTGAGTACTAACCCTAATATTTCTTCAGTAAGTGACCCAGTTTAACATCAATGAAAGTCTATTCATACGGGACGTGATGTGTATTTTGAAGTAAATTTTCATTCAAAATTGTTAAATTCCTATTTCTTCGTATCATAGGATGTATCATTTCATCCAATATTCACAAATTGACATGCATGTGATTCACTTACATTCACTCGCTGTATCAGAACCCATGTATTTCTCCATGTTGCTTTACTTGCTTTTTCATGAGATTTCTTTTATAAAACATTACTTTTGAATTCCATCATCATTTTCGAAGCAAAACTCACAGTTTGGTGTAATTAGTAACCCTAATATTACCACTAGACGTACACCTACTTGAATTGAATGTTTATCTGAATACCAGATTTCATGTATTTTTTAAAATATCAATTCAATCCATTATTTAAAATAGTAACCAGTTATATTTTTTATTCACCCTATGGTCTATTCATGCATCATCTCTATATACGTAAACCCAGGGTGCACCTATTTTTATCCCCAAACTCTAAATGACAGGGTTTGAAAACATGCTCCCAGAAATGGTGGAAGAAATACACATGTCACCTCCTCCCTGTATTCCTTTCATCACATCATCTTCTGGACACCAAATGCAAAACTCACACTCACCTTATGATTCTTCCAAAGCCTGATTTTAATGAGAGCATGGATTACTAAAATCATCTAAGTCCGCTTTGCCTATTGTTTTCAATATTCAATCCTATGGTGAGCGTACACTTGTTTCTTCCTAGGATAGTGTATTCAACCACCCCCCTGTTGAAAATATCCCTGATCTTATCACTCATTTTGTACTTTGCCCGATCTCCTAACATCCCAATTGATATCTATTTCCCCAAGTGCCTTGTTGTGACTGACTCTTCATGTGTGCTGACATTCCCATTTACACTCTAATAGAAATTCATTCGATTGCAAAAAGGGCCTTTTGCCCAAATCCTAAACTCACTCTTCTTCCTTACCCTACACTGGAATCCTGTCTACTATCTCAATATCACTGGAAGTTCTCTTTCACATTCAGTGGTCCCAGGTCCAAGATCTTATGCCATTGTATATGGATTTAGAGGATTCACCTCTGCAGAACATCATTCAAAACTATGTATCCAAATCAAGGGCCCAACACCCTTGTGTGCTTCAGCTCTTACCTAGTTTTCACCTTCCATTCTTATAAATATCCCAGTTGCCCAATCCCCGTATTCATCCAGCAGAATGACTCCTAAGCCAAATCGAACCTGATATGACCCTGAAGCAGACTCTGTTCCCTCAATCTATTTTCACATAACAGCAGGTCCTGAGTTGATCTTGCCATACAGGTATGTAGGGAATCCTCCAGCTGCTGAGAAGCTCAAAGGTAGATGCAGAAATGATCCCTGGAGCCAATGTAGGCAGCTAGGTAGGACCTGTGAGGTCTAAAGTCATCTTCCATGGCCAACAACCCAGTGAGGATGAAGGGATGTGGCTGAATCAGCCTCTCTCTTCTCAATGCAGGGAAGATGGACACAATCAGGCCTGGGTGGGTTGCTGATCCCGGGCTCCTAGGGTCTATAGACCTTTATGACTTGTGAAAATGTCACAGGAAGGTGGGGCAGCCTCCCTCTCATGGGACCCTTCGAAACAACTGTTAGGACAAAGTGGTTGCCAAGGTAGTGACCTCATTCACTTCCCTGAAGGAAGTGACCTCACCTCACTTCCTTGGTGATGGAACTCTCTGAACGTGGGATCCAGGAGGCGAGGCACCCAGAGGCAATTCCAGTCCCAGTGGGCTCCCTTGTTTTTTCTGTACCAAGGCCAGAGTCATTCTTTCTTGGCACCTGGTGATGTGTGGGTAGCCAAATGCCTTGAATGGTCTAAACAGGGGCCTTTCCTGAGAAAGAAGTGTTGGCTCATTGCTGGCTCCTGACAACTACACAGAGATGGCCAAGGAGACCAGAGCTGAGACAGGACCGGCCACTGCTGGGGAACAAATTTTCACCCACCAGTCAGAGGTCAGAGTGGATAGATGCAGACCAAATACAGGGGTGGTTTGTGTGTCTCAGTGGGTGTGTGTTTCAATTTGGCATTTTGTCTCATGTTCTGAGATCATGTAGGAAAAACGTGTTTGTTGTTGTTGTTGTTGTTGTTGTTCTTGTTTGTTGGTTTGAAATGGACTGTTAACTAGTGAGTCTTTCTATAGAGTCAGTGGATCCCACTGGGTTTGTGGTTAAAGAGAGTAGAGAGAAGAATGCAGCCGTGAATGTGTCCTGTCTAGTGGAAATCTTTGCAGGACTCCTCAAGGCCAATTGATGAATGGACTGCTGCTTGTCTTGCAGATGGGAAACACCTACCAAGATCCCAAGTTCCTGTATTCTTCCAGAATTTTGGCCACTCTCTGAAGGGGTTCGTGTTTTTGTGAACAAGATGGGTACCACCTTCAAGCTCTGTGACAAGGCCATGGACTGGATTGCTGACGGGAATGCCAAGCATCTCAGAAAAGTAAAAATTAGCATGACTGGTAAGGATCTCTCTGGAGAATCCCTGCTTGCATAGATAGCCACCCAAGTTGCATGATTAGGAGCTGTCAGTGCCACAGTGTTCAATTAAAGAAAAGTTTTTCTCCAGGCTTCTTTCCTCCCTATTGTTCTGTTCCCCTGAATGTCAGGGAGGTGTTTGCCTTAGGGCACTCCTTTGGGAATCCTCCAGAAAAGAGTTTCAAACGGAAAGGAAGGGGCCCAATCTGTGCCTTTTAGGTAAAGTGCTTTGTAAAGGCTGTCTGAATCAGACTCTTGGCCCTGTGTGTGGCTGTGAATTACATTCTCAGCACCCCAGGAAACTCAAGAAAAATCCCATGTGTCCATGCACATCTAAAAGGATGAAAAAGAAGTGTAATATTGGACGAAGTCTCTTGCCTTCCTCTGGTCAGGCTCCTGACACCGATGAAGTAAGAACAGGGATCCTCTGGGTCAAATGAGTTGTTGCAAGCCATCCAGTAACTAGCACACAGGTGTTTGGGTGTTTTCATGAGTCCAGTACACATAAAGAATCTACTCCTGGCAGGCAGGAGGCCTCGAATTTGAGAAGCAGAGCAGTATTAACTACAGGCCCATTTTATCTATCCTGTTTCTCAGGAAGGGTGTCCAGGCCACCATGACATTTGGCACATGATGGGCATGAGCCCTTACTTTGCACACCATCTTAGACTGCTCCCCCTATGGAAAACCCCAGCCAGAATGTTATGATGAGTATCTGTATGGAAGAAGAGGAGGGCCATGTGGGAGTGTTTTTGTTAGAATAGTGGTCTTTTGTGTGGTGGTTGGAAAAGATGAGTGGGTCCACCTCAGCTTGAACTCTGGTGTGATGCCATTAGAGACTCAGTTCTGGAACTGATCTCAGAGAACTCTTGCCATGAATCGAGTTGGGATTTTACAAGGCCAGGCATTAGAGGAGCCCTTGGAAACTGAGATCTAGGCCGAGGGTGGCTTCCTCCACAGCACTGGGAATCTCAGCCAGGATTTCACATGATTTTGCTGTTAAAGCCTTTTCAGCTATAGTTGAGAGCCAAAACTCACATGAACCTCATATTTTAGACCCCCAATGGGCCTGGCTTCCTGTGACCTTTCGCCACTCCGTGAAAAGCCTTGCCTGCATGCGATCTCCAGAGCTTTTACTGAAAGGAGATTCCTCAGCCCTTAATGGCTCGTGAATGAATCAAAACCCACAGTGCCAACTTCTTCATTCTTGAGATATGGCTAGGCCAATAACATGAAGGTTTTGAGAATCCCATGACCAGAAATCCCCGGAGAACCTTTAGATCTCCTGTTGCTCATCATGACTGAACCCGCCATTGCCGTTTTTGACTGAGTGGAATTCATGACCATGGTGAAGAACAGAGATGTCAGTGAGTAGGAGCCAGCAGGGAACTGGGTCTGGAGCAATGGAGTGCAGGTGTGTGACCAACATCTGTGGTGAGCCCCTGTGGTTCTGTCATTGGTATCCAAATGACATGTGACTGACAAGGTGCAGCCAGCAGACCCTAAAATGTAAAGGCATGTTGTTGTGGGGAGAGGATCTGGTGCGATGCTCAGAATCAAGTTGCTACGCACAAGTGGGAAAGATATATGGGGTAGCAGCCCAGTTTGTGTTTTTTTCCGTCAGACCCTGACTCACCCCACGTGACAGAGCTCCCTCCAGAGCTGTGTCCCGGTTGACCTTTATGTATTTCAAAAACAAACACCAGAATTCCAGGGAAGCTGCAAGAAATGCCATTAAAACTGGACTGTGAGCCAAAGGCTTCACAATCCCCCCAGGGAGACACTCATACCCCAATGGCCACAGTTACCTACAAAGAGAGGATTCAGCTCTGCTGCCCCCTGTTCGTATTGGGAAATAGGAAACCATGTCCTCGTGTTCACATAGACTGAGACCAAGCTTTCCTGGTCTCACTGCAAAGGAAGCTAAATCACAAAGCTATATTTCTAGTGCACAAATGTCAGAGGCAGATAGTCAAGAAGTCATTAGGCCAGCAAAGTTCCATGTTTGTGGAATGTTTACCCTGTTCCCTACCATTGGGATCTCTTGTGCCACACCCAAGTTTGTGAGCTCCTCAGAATTTCCTATTCCAGATATGTATTCACAGATTTTGTTCCTCTTCTCCTCTCATTGTGTCTTATTTGGGGTGATAGTAATGTCAAGGCATTGTGGTGGATGACAGTGGAAGATTGTTATGTGGCACGTGTTCGCATATATCTTAGACTCGTTTCTCATTTTGCCCTTTGAAATATTGAATCTCTGTGTCAATACTTATACTACCTTGATTCTTTAATGTCCATCTGGGTGGATTTATAATCAACTTTTCACAAGATATTTCTGAGAAATGTACATTTTCTTGACATACATATTCATTTCTGAATTCTCAAAATGAACTTCAGTGAATATTGAGTACTAACCCTAATATTTCTTCAGTAAGTGACCCAGTTTAACATCAATGAAAGTCTATTCATATGGGACGTGATGTGTATTTTGAAGTAAATTTTCATTCAAAATTGTTAAATTCCTATTTCTTCGTATCATAGGATGTATCATTTCATCCAATATTCACAAATTGACATGCATGTGATTCACTTACATTCACTCCCTGTATCAGAACCCATGTATTTCTCCATGTTGCTTTACTTGCTTTTTCATGAGATTTCTTTTATAAAACATTACTTTTGAATTCCATCATCATTTTCGAAGCAAAACTCACAGTTTGGTGTAATTAGTAACCCTAATATTACCACTAGACGTACACCTACTTGAATTGAATGTTTATCTGAATACCAGATTTCATGTATTTTTTAAAATATCAATTCAATCCATTATTTAAAATAGTAACCAGTTATATTTTTTATTCACCCTATGGTCTATTCATGCATCATCTCTATATACGTAAACCCAGGGTGCACCTATTTTTATCCCCAATCTCTAAATGACAGGGTTTGAAAACATGCTCCCAGAAATGGTGGAAGAAATACACATGTCACCTCCTCCCTGTATTCCTTTCATCACATCATCTTCTGGACACCAAATGCAAAACTCACACTCACCTTATGATTCTTCCAAAGCCTGATTTTAATGAGAGCATGGATTACTAAAATCATCTAAGTCCGCTTTGCCTATTGTTTTCAATATTCAATCCTATGGTGAGCGTACACTTGTTTCTTCCTAGGATAGTGTATTCAACCACCCCCCTGTTGAAAATATCCCTGATCTTATCACTCATTTTGTACTTTGCCCGATCTCCTAACATCCCAATTGATATCTATTTCCCCAAGTGCCTTGTTGTGACTGACTCTTCATGTGTGCTGACATTCCCATTTACACTCTAATAGAAATTCATTCGATTGCAAAAAGGGCCTTTTGCCCAAATCCTAAACTCACTCTTCTTCCTTACCCTACACTGGAATCCTGTCTACTATCTCAATATCACTGGAAGTTCTCTTTCACATTCAGTGGTCCCAGGTCCAAGATCTTATGCCATTGTATATGGATTTAGAGGATTCACCTCTGCAGAACATCATTCAAAACTATGTATCCAAATCAAGGGCCCAACACCCTTGTGTGCTTCAGCTCTTACCTAGTTTTCACCTTCCATTCTTATAAATATCCCAGTTGCCCAATCCCCGTATTCATCCAGCAGAATGACTCCTAAGCCAAATCGAACCTGATATGACCCTGAAGCAGACTCTGTTCCCTCAATCTATTTTCACATAACAGCAGGTCCTGAGTTGATCTTGCCATACAGGTATGTAGGGAATCCTCCAGCTGCTGAGAAGCTCAAAGGTAGATGCAGAAATGATCCCTGGAGCCAATGTAGGCAGCTAGGTAGGACCTGTGAGGTCTAAAGTCATCTTCCATGGCCAACAACCCAGTGAGGATGAAGGGATGTGGCTGAATCAGCCTCTCTCTTCTCAATGCAGGGAAGATGGACACAATCAGGCCTGGGTGGGTTGCTGATCCCGGGCTCCTAGGGTATATAGACCTTTATGACTTGTGAAAATGTCACAGGAAGGTGGGGCAGCCTCCCTCTCATGGGACCCTTGGAAACAACTGTTAGGACAAAGTGGTTGCCAAGGCAGTGACCTCATTCACTTCCCTGAAGGAAGTGACCTCACCTCACTTCCTTGGTGATGGAACTCTCTGAACGTGGGATCCAGGAGGCGAGGCACCCAGAGGCAATTCCAGTCCCAGTGGGCTCCCTTGTTTTTTCTGGACCAAGGCCAGAGTCATTCTTTCTTGGCACCTGGTGATGTGTGGGTAGCCAAATGCCTTGAAAGGTCTGAACAGGGGCCTTTCCTGAGAAAGAAGTGTTGGCTCATTGCTGGCTCCTGACAACTACACAGAGATGGCCAAGGAGACCAGAGCTGAGACAGGACCGGCCACTGCTGGGGAACAAATTTTCACCCACCAGTCAGAGGTCAGAGTGGATAGATGCAGACCAAATACAGGGGTGGTTTGTGTGTCTCAGTGGGTGTGTGTTTCAATTTGGCATTTTGTCTCATGTTCTGAGATCATGTAGGAAAAACGTGTTTGTTGTTGTTGTTGTTGTTGTTGTTTGTTGGTTTGAAATGGACTGTTAACTAGTGAGTCTTTCTATAGAGTCAGTGGATCCCACTGGGTTTGTGGTTAAAGAGAGTAGAGAGAAGAATGCAGCCGTGAATGTGTCCTGTCTAGTGGAAATCTTTGCAGGACTCCTCAAGGCCAATTGATGAATGGACTGCTGCTTGTCTTGCAGATGGGAAACACCTACCAAGATCCCAAGTTCCTGTATTCTTCCAGAATTTTGGCCACTCTCTGAAGGGGTTCGTGTTTTTGTGAACAAGATGGGTACCACCTTCAAGCTGTGTGACAAGGCCATGGACTGGATTGCTGACGGGAATGCCAAGCATCTCAGAAAAGTAAAAATTAGCATGACTGGTAAGGATCTCTCTGGAGAATCCCTGCTTGCATAGATAGCCACCCAAGTTGCATGATTAGGAGCTGTCAGTGCCACAGTGTTCAATTAAAGAAAAGTTTTTCTCCAGGCTTCTTTCCTCCCTATTGTTCTGTTCCCCTGAATGTCAGGGAGGTGTTTGCCTTAGGGCACTCCTTTGGGAATCCTCCAGAAAAGAGTTTCAAACGGAAAGGAAGAGGCCCAATCTGTGCCTTTTAGGTAAAGTGCTTTGTAAAGGCTGTGTCTGAATCAGACTCTTGGCCCTGTGTGTGGCTGTGAATTACATTCTCAGCACCCCAGGAAACTCAAGAAAAATCCCATGTGTCCATGCACATCTAAAAGGATGAAAAAGAAGTGTAATATTGGACGAAGTCTCTTGCCTTCCTCTGGTCAGGCTCCTGACACCGATGAAGTAAGAACAGGGATCCTCTGGGTCAAATGAGTTGTTGCAAGCCATCCAGTAACTAGCACACAGGTGTTTGGGTGTTTTCATGAGTCCAGTACACATAAAGAATCTACCCCTGGCAGGCAGGAGGCCTCGAATTTGAGAAGCAGAGCAGTATTAACTACAGGCCCATTTTATCTATCCTGTTTCTCAGGAAGGGTGTCCAGGCCACCATGACATTTGGCACATGATGGGCATGAGCCCTTACTTTGCACACCATCTTAGACTGCTCCCCCTATGGAAACCCCCAGCCAGAATGTTATGATGAGTATCTGTATGGAAGAAGAGGAGGGCCATGTGGGAGTGTTTTTGTTAGAATAGTGGTCTTTTGTGTGGTGGTTGGAAAAGATGAGTGGGTCCACCTCAGCTTGAACTCTGGTGTGATGCCATTAGAGACTCAGTTCTGGAACTGATCTCAGAGAACTCTTGCCATGAATCGAGTTGGGATTTTACAAGGCCAGGCATTAGAGGAGCCCTTGGAAACTGAGATCTAGGCCGAGGGTGGCTTCCTCCACAGCACTGGGAATCTCAGCCAGGATTTCACATGATTTTGCTGTTAAAGCCTTTTCAGCTATAGTTGAGAGCCAAAACTCACATGAACCTCATATTTTAGACCCCCAATGGGCCTGGCTTCCTGTGACCTTTCGCCACTCCGTGAAAAGCCTTGCCTGCATGCGATCTCCAGAGCTTTTACTGAAAGGAGATTCCTCAGCCCTTAATGGCTCGTGAATGAATCAAAACCCACAGTGCCAACTTCTTCATTCTTGAGATATGGCTAGGCCAATAACATGAAGGTTTTGAGAATCCCATGACCAGAAATCCCCGGAGAACCTTTAGATCTCCTGTTGCTCATCATGACTGAACCCGCCATTGCCGTTTTTGACTGAGTGGAATTCATGACCATGGTGAAGAACAGAGATGTCAGTGAGTAGGAGCCAGCAGGGAACTGGGTCTGGAGCAATGGAATGCAGGTGTGTGACCAACATCTGTGGTGAGCCCCTGTGGTTCTGTCATTGGTATCCAAATGACATGTGACTGACAAGGTGCAGCCAGCAGACCCTAAAATGTAAAGGCATGTTGTTGTGGGGAGAGGATCTGGTGCGATGCTCAGAATCAAGTTGCTACGCACAAGTGGGAAAGATATATGGGGTAGCAGCCCAGTTTGTGTTTTTTTCCGTCAGTCCCTGACTCACCCCACGTGACAGAGCTCCCTCCAGCGCTGTGTCCCGGTTGACCTTTATGTATTTCAAAAACAAACACCAAATTTCCAGGGAAGCTGCAAGAAATGCCATTAAAACTGGACTGTGAGCCAAACGCTTCACAATCCCCCCAGGGAGACACTCATACCCCAATGGCCCCAGTTACCTACAAAGAGAGGATTCAGCTCTGCTGCCTCCTGTTCGTATTGGGAAATAGGAAACCATGTCCTCCTGTTCACATAGACTGAGACCAAGCTTTCCTGGTCTCACTGCAAAGGAAGCTAAGTCACAAAGCTATATTTCTAGTGCACAAATGTCAGAGGCAGATAGTCAAGAAGTCATTAGGCCAGCAAAGTTCCATGTTTGTGGAATGTTTACCCTGTTCCCTACCATTGGGATCTCTTGTGCCACACCCAAGTTTGTGAGCTCCTCAGAATTTCCTATTCCAGATATGTATTCACAGATTTTGTTCCTCTTCTCCTCTCATTGTGTCTTATTTGGGGTGATAGTAATGTCAAGGCATTGTGGTGGATGACAGTGGAAGATTGTTATGTGGCACGTGTTCGCATATATCTTAGACTCGTTTTTCATTTTGCCCTTTGAAATATTGAATCTTTGTGTCAATACTTATACTACCTTGATTCTTTCATGTCCATCTGGGTGGATTTGTAATCCACTTTTCACAAGATATTTCTCAGAAATGTACATTTTCTTGACATACATATTCATTTCTGAATTCTCAAAATGAACTTCAGTGAATATTGAGTACTAACCCTAATATTTCTTCAGTAAGTGACCCAGTTTAACATCAATGAAAGTCTATTCATACGGGACGTGATGTGTATTTTGAAGTAAATTTTCATGCAAAATTGTTAAATTCCTATTTCTTCGTATCATAGGATGTATCATTTCATCCAATATTCACAAATTGACATGCATATGATTCACTTACATTCACTCCCTGTATCAGAACCCATGTATTTCTCCATGTTGCTTTACTTGCTTTTTCATGAGATTTCTTTTATAAAACATTACTTTTGAATTCCATCATCATTTTCGAAGCAAAACTCACGGTTTGGTGTAATTAGTAACCCTAATATTACCACTAGACGTACACCTACTTGGATTGAATGTTTATCTGAATACCAGATTTCATGTATTTTTTAAAATATCAATTCAATCCATTATTTAAAATAGTAACCGGTTATATTTTTTATTCACCCTATGGTCTATTCATGCATCATCTGTATATACGTAAACCCAGGGTGCACCTATTTTTATCCCCAAACTCTAAATGACAGGGTTTGAAAACATGCTCCCAGAAATGGTGGAAGAAATACACATGTCACCTCCTCCCTGTATTCCTTTCATCACATCATCTTCTGGACACCAAATGCAAAACTCACACTCACCTTATGATTCTTCCAAAGCCTGATTTTAATGAGAGCATGGATTACTAAAATCATCTAAGTCCGCTTTGCCTATTGTTTTCAATATTCAATCCTATGGTGAGCGTACACTTGTTTCTTCCTAGGATAGTGTATTCAACCACCCCCCTGTTGAAAATATCCCTGATCTTATCACTCATTTTGTACTTTGCCCGATCTCCTAACATCCCAATTGATATCTATTTCCCCAAGTGCCTTGTTGTGACTGACTCTTCATGTGTGCTGACATTCCCATTTACACTCTAATAGAAATTCATTCGATTGCAAAAAGGGCCTTTTGCCCAAATCCTAAACTCACTCTTCTTCCTTACCCTACACTGGAATCCTGTCTACTATCTCAATATCACTGGAAGTTCTCTTTCACATTCAGTGGTCCCAGGTCCAAGATCTTATGCCATTGTATATGGATTTAGAGGATTCACCTCTGCAGAACATCATTCAAAACTATGTATCCAAATCAAGGGCCCAACACCCTTGTGTGCTTCAGCTCTTACCTAGTTTTCACCTTCCATTCTTATAAATATCCCAGTTGCCCAATCCCCGTATTCATCCAGCAGAATGACTCCTAAGCCAAATCGAACCTGATATGACCCTGAAGCAGACTCTGTTCCCTCAATCTATTTTCACATAACAGCAGGTCCTGAGTGGATCTTGCCATACAGGTATGTAGGGAATCCTCCAGCTGCTGAGAAGCTCAAAGGTAGATGCAGAAATGATCCCTGGAGCCAATGTAGGCAGCTAGGTAGGACCTGTGAGGTCTAAAGTCATCTTCCATGGCCAACAACCCAGTGAGGATGAAGGGATGTGGCTGAATCAGCCTCTCTCTTCTCAATGCAGGGAAGATGGACACAATCAGGCCTGGGAGGGTTGCTGATCCCGGGCTCCTAGGGAATATAGACCTTTATGACTTGTGAAAATGTCACAGGAAGGTGGGGCAGCCTCCCTCTCATGGGACCCTTGGAAACAACTGTTAGGACAAAGTGGTTGCCAAGGCAGTGACCTCATTCACTTCCCTGAAGGAAGTGACCTCACCTCACTTCCTTGGTGATGGAACTCTCTGAACGTGGGATCCAGGAGGCGAGGCACCCAGAGGCAATTCCAGTCCCAGTGGGCTCCCTTGTTTTTTCTGGACCAAGGCCAGAGTCATTCTTTCTTGGCACCTGGTGATGTGTGGGTAGCCAAATGCCTTGAATGGTCTGAACAGGGGCCTTTCCTGAGAAAGAAGTGTTGGCTCATTGCTGGCTCCTGACAACTACACAGAGATGGCCAAGGAGACCAGAGCTGAGACAGGACCGGCCACTGCTGGGGAACAAATTTTCACCCACCAGTCAGAGGTCAGAGTGGATAGATGCAGACCAAATACAGGGGTGGTTTGTGTGTCTCAGTGGGTGTGTGTTTCAATTTGGCATTTTGTCTCATGTTCTGAGATCATGTAGGAAAAACGTGTTTGTTGTTGTTGTTGTTGTTGTTGTTGTTTGTTGGTTTGAAATGGACTGTTAACTAGTGAGTCTTTCTATAGAGTCAGTGGATCCCACTGGGTTTGTGGTTAAAGAGAGTAGAGAGAAGAATGCAGCCGTGAATGTGTCCTGTCTAGTGGAAATCTTTGCAGGACTCCTCAAGGCCAATTGATGAATGGACTGCTGCTTGTCTTGCAGATGGGAAACACCTACCAAGATCCCAAGTTCCTGTATTCTTCCAGAATTTTGGCCACTCTCTGAAGGGGTTCGTGTTTTTGTGAACAAGATGGGTACCACCTTCAAGCTGTGTGACAAGGCCATGGACTGGATTGCTGACGGGAATGCCAAGCATCTCAGAAAAGTAAAAATTAGCATGACTGGTAAGGATCTCTCTGGAGAATCCCTGCTTGCATAGATAGCCACCCAAGTTGCATGATTAGGAGCTGTCAGTGCCACAGTGTTCAATTAAAGAAAAGTTTTTCTCCAGGCTTCTTTCCTCCCTATTGTTCTGTTCCCCTGAATGTCAGGGAGGTGTTTGCCTTAGGGCACTCCTTTGGGAATCCTCCAGAAAAGCGTTTCAAACGGAAAGGAAGAGGCCCAATCTGTGCCTTTTAGGTAAAGTGCTTTGTAAAGGCTGTGTCTGAATCAGACTCTTGGCCCTGTGTGTGGCTGTGAATTACATTCTCAGCACCCCAGGAAACTCAAGAAAAATCCCATGTGTCCATGCACATCTAAAAGGATGAAAAAGAAGTGTAATATTGGACGAAGTCTCTTGCCTTCCTCTGGTCAGGCTCCTGACACCGATGAAGTAAGAACAGGGATCCTCTGGGTCAAATGAGTTGTTGCAAGCCATCCAGTAACTAGCACACAGGTGTTTGGGTGTTTTCATGAGTCCAGTACACATAAAGAATCTACCCCTGGCAGGCAGGAGGCCTCGAATTTGAGAAGCAGAGCAGTATTAACTACAGGCCCATTTTATCTATCCTGTTTCTCAGGAAGGGTGTCCAGGCCACCATGACATTTGGCACATGATGGGCATGAGCCCTTACTTTGCACACCATCTTAGACTGCTCCCCCTATGGAAACCCCCAGCCAGAATGTTATGATGAGTATCTGTATGGAAGAAGAGGAGAGATCTTGCCATACAGGTATGTAGGGAATCCTCCAGCTGCTGAGAAGCTCAAAGGTAGATGCAGAAATGATCCTTGGAGCCAATGTAGGCAGCTAGGTAGGACCTGTGAGGTCTAAAGTCATCTTCCATGGCCAACAACCCAGTGAGGATGAAGGGATGTGGCTGAATGAGCCTCTCTCTTCTCAATGCAGGGAAGATGGACACAATCAGGCCTGGGTGGGTTGCTGATCCCGGGCTCCTAGGGTATATAGACCTTTATGACTTGTGAAAATGTCACAGGAAGGTGGGGCAGCCTCCCTCTCATGGGACCCTTGGAAACAACTGTTAGGACAAAGTGGTTGCCAAGGCAGTGACCTCATTCACTTCCCTGAAGGAAGTGACCTCACCTCACTTCCTTGGTGATGGAACTCTCTGAACGTGGGATCCAGGAGGTGAGGCACCCAGAGGCAATTCCAGTCCCAGTGGGCTCCCTTGTTTTTTCTGTACCAAGGCCAGAGTCATTCTTTCTTGGCACCTGGTGATGTGTGGGTAGCCAAATGCCTTGAAAGGTCTGAACAGGGGCCTTTCCTGAGAAAGAAGTGTTGGCTCATTGCTGGCTCCTGACAACTACACAGAGATGGCCAAGGAGACCAGAGCTGAGACAGGACCGGCCACTGCTGGGGAACAAATTTTCACCCACCAGTCAGAGGTCAGAGTGGATAGATGCAGACCAAATACAGGGGTGGTTTGTGTGTCTCAGTGGGTGTGTGTTTCAATTTGGCATTTTGTCTCATGTTCTGAGATCATGTAGGAAAAACGTGTTTGTTGTTGTTGTTGTTGTTGTTGTTTGTTGGTTTGAAATGGACTGTTAACTAGTGAGTCTTTCTATAGAGTCAGTGGATCCCACTGGGTTTGTGGTTAAAGAGAGTAGAGAGAAGAATGCAGCCGTGAATGTGTCCTGTCTAGTGGAAATCTTTGCAGGACTCCTCAAGGCCAATTGATGAATGGACTGCTGCTTGTCTTGCAGATGGGAAACACCTACCAAGATCCCAAGTTCCTGTATTCTTCCAGAATTTTGGCCACTCTCTGAAGGGGTTCGTGTTTTTGTGAACAAGATGGGTACCACCTTCAAGCTCTGTGACAAGGCCATGGACTGGATTGCTGACGGGAATGCCAAGCATCTCAGAAAAGTAAAAATTAGCATGACTGGTAAGGATCTCTCTGGAGAATCCCTGCTTGCATAGATAGCCACCCAAGTTGCATGATTAGGAGCTGTCAGTGCCACAGTGTTCAATTAAAGAAAAGTTTTTCTCCAGGCTTCTTTCCTCCCTATTGTTCTGTTCCCCTGAATGTCAGGGAGGTGTTTGCCTTAGGGCACTCCTTTGGGAATCCTCCAGAAAAGGGTTTCAAACGGAAAGGAAGAGGCCCAATCTGTGCCTTTTAGGTAAAGTGCTTTGTAAAGGCTGTGTCTGAATCAGACTCTTGGCCCTGTGTGTGGCTGTGAATTACATTCTCAGCACCCCAGGAAACTCAAGAAAAATCCCATGTGTCCATGCACATCTAAAAGGATGAAAAAGAAGTGTAATATTGGACGAAGTCTCTTGCCTTCCTCTGGTCAGGCTCCTGACACCGATGAAGTAAGAACAGGGATCCTCTGGGTCAAATGAGTTGTTGCAAGCCATCCAGTAACTAGCACACAGGTGTTTGGGTGTTTTCATGAGTCCAGTACACATAAAGAATCTACCCCTGGCAGGCAGGAGGCCTCGAATTTGAGAAGCAGAGCAGTATTAACTACAGGCCCATTTTATCTATCCTGTTTCTCAGGAAGGGTGTCCAGGCCACCATGACATTTGGCACATGATGGGCATGAGCCCTTACTTTGCACACCATCTTAGACTGCTCCCCCTATGGAAACCCCCAGCCAGAATGTTATGATGAGTATCTGTATGGAAGAAGAGGAGGGCCATGTGGGAGTGTTTTTGTTAGAATAGTGGTCTTTTGTGTGGTGGTTGGAAAAGATGAGTGGGTCCACCTCAGCTTGAACTCTGGTGTGATGCCATTAGAGACTCAGTTCTGGAACTGATCTCAGAGAACTCTTGCCATGAATCGAGTTGGGATTTTACAAGGCCAGGCATTAGAGGAGCCCTTGGAAACTGAGATCTAGGCCGAGGGTGGCTTCCTCCACAGCACTGGGAATCTCAGCCAGGATTTCACATGATTTTGCTGTTAAAGCCTTTTCAGCTATAGTTGAGAGCCAAAACTCACATGAACCTCATATTTTAGACCCCCAATGGGCCTGGCTTCCTGTGACCTTTCGCCACTCCGTGAAAAGCCTTGCCTGCATGCGATCTCCAGAGCTTTTACTGAAAGGAGATTCCTCAGCCCTTAATGGCTCGTGAATGAATCAAAACCCACAGTGCCAACTTCTTCATTCTTGAGATATGGCTAGGCCAATAACATGAAGGTTTTGAGAATCCCATGACCAGAAATCCCCGGAGAACCTTTAGATCTCCTGTTGCTCATCATGACTGAACCCGCCATTGCCGTTTTTGACTGAGTGGAATTCATGACCATGGTGAAGAACAGAGATGTCAGTGAGTAGGAGCCAGCAGGGAACTGGGTCTGGAGCAATGGAATGCAGGTGTGTGACCAACATCTGTGGTGAGCCCCTGTGGTTCTGTCATTGGTATCCAAATGACATGTGACTGACAAGGTGCAGCCAGCAGACCCTAAAATGTAAAGGCATGTTGTTGTGGGGAGAGGATCTGGTGCGATGCTCAGAATCAAGTTGCTACGCACAAGTGGGAAAGATATATGGGGTAGCAGCCCAGTTTGTGTTTTTTTCCGTCAGTCCCTGACTCACCCCACGTGACAGAGCTCCCTCCAGCGCTGTGTCCCGGTTGACCTTTATGTATTTCAAAAACAAACACCAAATTTCCAGGGAAGCTGCAAGAAATGCCATTAAAACTGGACTGTGAGCCAAACGCTTCACAATCCCCCCAGGGAGACACTCATACCCCAATGGCCCCAGTTACCTACAAAGAGAGGATTCAGCTCTGCTGCCTCCTGTTCGTATTGGGAAATAGGAAACCATGTCCTCCTGTTCACATAGACTGAGACCAAGCTTTCCTGGTCTCACTGCAAAGGAAGCTAAGTCACAAAGCTATATTTCTAGTGCACAAATGTCAGAGGCAGATAGTCAAGAAGTCATTAGGCCAGCAAAGTTCCATGTTTGTGGAATGTTTACCCTGTTCCCTACCATTGGGATCTCTTGTGCCACACCCAAGTTTGTGAGCTCCTCAGAATTTCCTATTCCAGATATGTATTCACAGATTTTGTTCCTCTTCTCCTCTCATTGTGTCTTATTTGGGGTGATAGTAATGTCAAGGCATTGTGGTGGATGACAGTGGAAGATTGTTATGTGGCACGTGTTCGCATATATCTTAGACTCGTTTTTCATTTTGCCCTTTGAAATATTGAATCTTTGTGTCAATACTTATACTACCTTGATTCTTTCATGTCCATCTGGGTGGATTTGTAATCCACTTTTCACAAGATATTTCTCAGAAATGTACATTTTCTTGACATACATATTCATTTCTGAATTCTCAAAATGAACTTCAGTGAATATTGAGTACTAACCCTAATATTTCTTCAGTAAGTGACCCAGTTTAACATCAATGAAAGTCTATTCATACGGGACGTGATGTGTATTTTGAAGTAAATTTTCATGCAAAATTGTTAAATTCCTATTTCTTCGTATCATAGGATGTATCATTTCATCCAATATTCACAAATTGACATGCATATGATTCACTTACATTCACTCCCTGTATCAGAACCCATGTATTTCTCCATGTTGCTTTACTTGCTTTTTCATGAGATTTCTTTTATAAAACATTACTTTTGAATTCCATCATCATTTTCGAAGCAAAACTCACGGTTTGGTGTAATTAGTAACCCTAATATTACCACTAGACGTACACCTACTTGGATTGAATGTTTATCTGAATACCAGATTTCATGTATTTTTTAAAATATCAATTCAATCCATTATTTAAAATAGTAACCGGTTATATTTTTTATTCACCCTATGGTCTATTCATGCATCATCTCTATATACGTAAACCCAGGGTGCACCTATTTTTATCCCCAAACTCTAAATGACAGGGTTTGAAAACATGCTCCCAGAAATGGTGGAAGAAATACACATGTCACCTCCTCCCTGTATTCCTTTCATCACATCATCTTCTGGACACCAAATGCAAAACTCACACTCACCTTATGATTCTTCCAAAGCCTGATTTTAATGAGAGCATGGATTACTAAAATCATCTAAGTCCGCTTTGCCTATTGTTTTCAATATTCAATCCTATGGTGAGCGTACACTTGTTTCTTCCTAGGATAGTGTATTCAACCACCCCCCTGTTGAAAATATCCCTGATCTTATCACTCATTTTGTACTTTGCCCGATCTCCTAACATCCCAATTGATATCTATTTCCCCAAGTGCCTTGTTGTGACTGACTCTTCATGTGTGCTGACATTCCCATTTACACTCTAATAGAAATTCATTCGATTGCAAAAAGGGCCTTTTGCCCAAATCCTAAACTCACTCTTCTTCCTTACCCTACACTGGAATCCTGTCTACTATCTCAATATCACTGGAAGTTCTCTTTCACATTCAGTGGTCCCAGGTCCAAGATCTTATGCCATTGTATATGGATTTAGAGGATTCACCTCTGCAGAACATCATTCAAAACTATGTATCCAAATCAAGGGCCCAACACCCTTGTGTGCTTCAGCTCTTACCTAGTTTTCACCTTCCATTCTTATAAATATCCCAGTTGCCCAATCCCCGTATTCATCCAGCAGAATGACTCCTAAGCCAAATCGAACCTGATATGACCCTGAAGCAGACTCTGTTCCCTCAATCTATTTTCACATAACAGCAGGTCCTGAGTTGATCTTGCCATACAGGTATGTAGGGAATCCTCCAGCTGCTGAGAAGCTCAAAGGTAGATGCAGAAATGATCCCTGGAGCCAATGTAGGCAGCTAGGTAGGACCTGTGAGGTCTAAAGTCATCTTCCATGGCCAACAACCCAGTGAGGATGAAGGGATGTGGCTGAATCAGCCTCTCTCTTCTCAATGCAGGGAAGATGGACACAATCAGGCCTGGGTGGGTTGCTGATCCCGGGCTCCTAGGGTATATAGACCTTTATGACTTGTGAAAATGTCACAGGAAGGTGGGGCAGCCTCCCTCTCATGGGACCCTTGGAAACAACTGTTAGGACAAAGTGGTTGCCAAGGCAGTGACCTCATTCACTTCCCTGAAGGAAGTGACCTCACCTCACTTCCTTGGTGATGGAACTCTCTGAACGTGGGATCCAGGAGGCGAGGCACCCAGAGGCAATTCCAGTCCCAGTGGGCTCCCTTGTTTTTTCTGTACCAAGGCCAGAGTCATTCTTTCTTGGCACCTGGTGATGTGTGGGTAGCCAAATGCCTTGAATGGTCTGAACAGGGGCCTTTCCTGAGAAAGAAGTGTTGGCTCATTGCTGGCTCCTGACAACTACACAGAGATGGCCAAGGAGACCAGAGCTGAGACAGGACCGGCCACTGCTGGGGAACAAATTTTCACCCACCAGTCAGAGGTCAGAGTGGATAGATGCAGACCAAATACAGGGGTGGTTTGTGTGTCTCAGTGGGTGTGTGTTTCAATTTGGCATTTTGTCTCATGTTCTGAGATCATGTAGGAAAAACGTGTTTGTTGTTGTTGTTGTTGTTGTTGTTGTTTGTTGGTTTGAAATGGACTGTTAACTAGTGAGTCTTTCTATAGAGTCAGTGGATCCCACTGGGTTTGTGGTTAAAGAGAGTAGAGAGAAGAATGCAGCCGTGAATGTGTCCTGTCTAGTGGAAATCTTTGCAGGACTCCTCAAGGCCAATTGATGAATGGACTGCTGCTTGTCTTGCAGATGGGAAACACCTACCAAGATCCCAAGTTCCTGTATTCTTCCAGAATTTTGGCCACTCTCTGAAGGGGTTCGTGTTTTTGTGAACAAGATGGGTACCACCTTCAAGCTGTGTGACAAGGCCATGGACTGGATTGCTGACGGGAATGCCAAGCATCTCAGAAAAGTAAAAATTAGCATGACTGGTAAGGATCTCTCTGGAGAATCCCTGCTTGCATAGATAGCCACCCAAGTTGCATGATTAGGAGCTGTCAGTGCCACAGTGTTCAATTAAAGAAAAGTTTTTCTCCAGGCTTCTTTCCTCCCTATTGTTCTGTTCCCCTGAATGTCAGGGAGGTGTTTGCCTTAGGGCACTCCTTTGGGAATCCTCCAGAAAAGAGTTTCAAACGGAAAGGAAGAGGCCCAATCTGTGCCTTTTAGGTAAAGTGCTTTGTAAAGGCTGTGTCTGAATCAGACTCTTGGCCCTGTGTGTGGCTGTGAATTACATTCTCAGCACCCCAGGAAACTCAAGAAAAATCCCATGTGTCCATGCACATCTAAAAGGATGAAAAAGAAGTGTAATATTGGACGAAGTCTCTTGCCTTCCTCTGGTCAGGCTCCTGACACCGATGAAGTAAGAACAGGGATCCTCTGGGTCAAATGAGTTGTTGCAAGCCATCCAGTAACTAGCACACAGGTGTTTGGGTGTTTTCATGAGTCCAGTACACATAAAGAATCTACCCCTGGCAGGCAGGAGGCCTCGAATTTGAGAAGCAGAGCAGTATTAACTACAGGCCCATTTTATCTATCCTGTTTCTCAGGAAGGGTGTCCAGGCCACCATGACATTTGGCACATGATGGGCATGAGCCCTTACTTTGCACACCATCTTAGACTGCTCCCCCTATGGAAACCCCCAGCCAGAATGTTATGATGAGTATCTGTATGGAAGAAGAGGAGAGATCTTGCCATACAGGTATGTAGGGAATCCTCCAGCTGCTGAGAAGCTCAAAGGTAGATGCAGAAATGATCCTTGGAGCCAATGTAGGCAGCTAGGTAGGACCTGTGAGGTCTAAAGTCATCTTCCATGGCCAACAACCCAGTGAGGATGAAGGGATGTGGCTGAATGAGCCTCTCTCTTCTCAATGCAGGGAAGATGGACACAATCAGGCCTGGGTGGGTTGCTGATCCCGGGCTCCTAGGGTATATAGACCTTTATGACTTGTGAAAATGTCACAGGAAGGTGGGGCAGCCTCCCTCTCATGGGACCCTTGGAAACAACTGTTAGGACAAAGTGGTTGCCAAGGCAGTGACCTCATTCACTTCCCTGAAGGAAGTGACCTCACCTCACTTCCTTGGTGATGGAACTCTCTGAACGTGGGATCCAGGAGGTGAGGCACCCAGAGGCAATTCCAGTCCCAGTGGGCTCTCTTGTTTTTTCTGTACCAAGGCCAGAGTCATTCTTTCTTGGCACCTGGTGATGTGTGGGTAGCCAAATGCCTTGAATGGTCTGAACAGGGGCCTTTCCTGAGAAAGAAGTGTTGGCTCATTGCTGGCTCCTGACAACTACACAGAGATGGCCAAGGAGACCAGAGCTGAGACAGGACCGGCCACTGCTGGGGAACAAATTTTCACCCACCAGTCAGAGGTCAGAGTGGATAGATGCAGACCAAATACAGGGGTGGTTTGTGTGTCTCAGTGGGTGTGTGTTTCAATTTGGCATTTTGTCTCATGTTCTGAGATCATGTAGGAAAAACGTGTTTGTTGTTGTTGTTGTTGTTGTTGTTTGTTGGTTTGAAATGGACTGTTAACTAGTGAGTCTTTCTATAGAGTCAGTGGATCCCACTGGGTTTGTGGTTAAAGAGAGTAGAGAGAAGAATGCAGCCGTGAATGTGTCCTGTCTAGTGGAAATCTTTGCAGGACTCCTCAAGGCCAATTGATGAATGGACTGCTGCTTGTCTTGCAGATGGGAAACACCTACCAAGATCCCAAGTTCCTGTATTCTTCCAGAATTTTGGCCACTCTCTGAAGGGGTTCGTGTTTTTGTGAACAAGATGGGTACCACCTTCAAGCTCTGTGACAAGGCCATGGACTGGATTGCTGACGGGAATGCCAAGCATCTCAGAAAAGTAAAAATTAGCATGACTGGTAAGGATCTCTCTGGAGAATCCCTGCTTGCATAGATAGCCACCCAAGTTGCATGATTAGGAGCTGTCAGTGCCACAGTGTTCAATTAAAGAAAAGTTTTTCTCCAGGCTTCTTTCCTCCCTATTGTTCTGTTCCCCTGAATGTCAGGGAGGTGTTTGCCTTAGGGCACTCCTTTGGGAATCCTCCAGAAAAGAGTTTCAAACGGAAAGGAAGGGGCCCAATCTGTGCCTTTTAGGTAAAGTGCTTTGTAAAGGCTGTGTCTGAATCAGACTCTTGGCCCTGTGTGTGGCTGTGAATTACATTCTCAGCACCCCAGGAAACTCAAGAAAAATCCCATGTGTCCATGCACATCTAAAAGGATGAAAAAGAAGTGTAATATTGGACGAAGTCTCTTGCCTTCCTCTGGTCAGGCTCCTGACACCGATGAAGTAAGAACAGGGATCCTCTGGGTCAAATGAGTTGTTGCAAGCCATCCAGTAACTAGCACACAGGTGTTTGGGTGTTTTCATGAGTCCAGTACACATAAAGAATCTACCCCTGGCAGGCAGGAGGCCTCGAATTTGAGAAGCAGAGCAGTATTAACTACAGGCCCATTTTATCTATCCTGTTTCTCAGGAAGGGTGTCCAGGCCACCATGACATTTGGCACATGATGGGCATGAGCCCTTACTTTGCACACCATCTTAGACTGCTCCCCCTATGGAAACCCCCAGCCAGAATGTTATGATGAGTATCTGTATGGAAGAAGAGGAGGGCCATGTGGGAGTGTTTTTGTTAGAATAGTGGTCTTTTGTGTGGTGGTTGGAAAAGATGAGTGGGTCCACCTCAGCTTGAACTCTGGTGTGATGCCATTAGAGACTCAGTTCTGGAACTGATCTCAGAGAACTCTTGCCATGAATCGAGTTGGGATTTTACAAGGCCAGGCATTAGAGGAGCCCTTGGAAACTGAGATCTAGGCCGAGGGTGGCTTCCTCCACAGCACTGGGAATCTCAGCCAGGATTTCACATGATTTTGCTGTTAAAGCCTTTTCAGCTATAGTTGAGAGCCAAAACTCACATGAACCTCATATTTTAGACCCCCAATGGGCCTGGCTTCCTGTGACCTTTCGCCACTCCGTGAAAAGCCTTGCCTGCATGCGATCTCCAGAGCTTTTACTGAAAGGAGATTCCTCAGCCCTTAATGGCTCGTGAATGAATCAAAACCCACAGTGCCAACTTCTTCATTCTTGAGATATGGCTAGGCCAATAACATGAAGGTTTTGAGAATCCCATGACCAGAAATCCCCGGAGAACCTTTAGATCTCCTGTTGCTCATCATGACTGAACCCGACATTGCCGTTTTTGACTGAGTGGAATTCATGACCATGGTGAAGAACAGAGATGTCAGTGAGTAGGAGCCAGCAGGGAACTGGGTCTGGAGCAATGGAATGCAGGTGTGTGACCAACATCTGTGGTGAGCCCCTGTGGTTCTGTCATTGGTATCCAAATGACATGTGACTGACAAGGTGCAGCCAGCAGACCCTAAAATGTAAAGGCATGTTGTTGTGGGGAGAGGATCTGGTGCGATGCTCAGAATCAAGTTGCTACGCACAAGTGGGAAAGATATATGGGGTAGCAGCCCAGTTTGTGTTTTTTTCCGTCAGTCCCTGACTCACCCCACGTGACAGAGCTCCCTCCAGCGCTGTGTCCCGGTTGACCTTTATGTATTTCAAAAACAAACACCAAATTTCCAGGGAAGCTGCAAGAAATGCCATTAAAACTGGACTGTGAGCCAAACGCTTCACAATCCCCCCAGGGAGACACTCATACCCCAATGGCCCCAGTTACCTACAAAGAGAGGATTCAGCTCTGCTGCCTCCTGTTCGTATTGGGAAATAGGAAACCATGTCCTCCTGTTCACATAGACTGAGACCAAGCTTTCCTGGTCTCACTGCAAAGGAAGCTAAGTCACAAAGCTATATTTCTAGTGCACAAATGTCAGAGGCAGATAGTCAAGAAGTCATTAGGCCAGCAAAGTTCCATGTTTGTGGAATGTTTACCCTGTTCCCTACCATTGGGATCTCTTGTGCCACACCCAAGTTTGTGAGCTCCTCAGAATTTCCTATTCCAGATATGTATTCACAGATTTTGTTCCTCTTCTCCTCTCATTGTGTCTTATTTGGGGTGATAGTAATGTCAAGGCATTGTGGTGGATGACAGTGGAAGATTGTTATGTGGCACGTGTTCGCATATATCTTAGACTCGTTTTTCATTTTGCCCTTTGAAATATTGAATCTTTGTGTCAATACTTATACTACCTTGATTCTTTCATGTCCATCTGGGTGGATTTGTAATCCACTTTTCACAAGATATTTCTCAGAAATGTACATTTTCTTGACATACATATTCATTTCTGAATTCTCAAAATGAACTTCAGTGAATATTGAGTACTAACCCTAATATTTCTTCAGTAAGTGACCCAGTTTAACATCAATGAAAGTCTATTCATACGGGACGTGATGTGTATTTTGAAGTAAATTTTCATGCAAAATTGTTAAATTCCTATTTCTTCGTATCATAGGATGTATCATTTCATCCAATATTCACAAATTGACATGCATATGATTCACTTACATTCACTCCCTGTATCAGAACCCATGTATTTCTCCATGTTGCTTTACTTGCTTTTTCATGAGATTTCTTTTATAAAACATTACTTTTGAATTCCATCATCATTTTCGAAGCAAAACTCACGGTTTGGTGTAATTAGTAACCCTAATATTACCACTAGACGTACACCTACTTGGATTGAATGTTTATCTGAATACCAGATTTCATGTATTTTTTAAAATATCAATTCAATCCATTATTTAAAATAGTAACCGGTTATATTTTTTATTCACCCTATGGTCTATTCATGCATCATCTCTATATACGTAAACCCAGGGTGCACCTATTTTTATCCCCAAACTCTAAATGACAGGGTTTGAAAACATGCTCCCAGAAATGGTGGAAGAAATACACATGTCACCTCCTCCCTGTATTCCTTTCATCACATCATCTTCTGGACACCAAATGCAAAACTCACACTCACCTTATGATTCTTCCAAAGCCTGATTTTAATGAGAGCATGGATTACTAAAATCATCTAAGTCCGCTTTGCCTATTGTTTTCAATATTCAATCCTATGGTGAGCGTACACTTGTTTCTTCCTAGGATAGTGTATTCAACCACCCCCCTGTTGAAAATATCCCTGATCTTATCACTCATTTTGTACTTTGCCCGATCTCCTAACATCCCAATTGATATCTATTTCCCCAAGTGCCTTGTTGTGACTGACTCTTCATGTGTGCTGACATTCCCATTTACACTCTAATAGAAATTCATTCGATTGCAAAAAGGGCCTTTTGCCCAAATCCTAAACTCACTCTTCTTCCTTACCCTACACTGGAATCCTGTCTACTATCTCAATATCACTGGAAGTTCTCTTTCACATTCAGTGGTCCCAGGTCCAAGATCTTATGCCATTGTATATGGATTTAGAGGATTCACCTCTGCAGAACATCATTCAAAACTATGTATCCAAATCAAGGGCCCAACACCCTTGTGTGCTTCAGCTCTTACCTAGTTTTCACCTTCCATTCTTATAAATATCCCAGTTGCCCAATCCCCGTATTCATCCAGCAGAATGACTCCTAAGCCAAATCGAACCTGATATGACCCTGAAGCAGACTCTGTTCCCTCAATCTATTTTCACATAACAGCAGGTCCTGAGTTGATCTTGCCATACAGGTATGTAGGGAATCCTCCAGCTGCTGAGAAGCTCAAAGGTAGATGCAGAAATGATCCCTGGAGCCAATGTAGGCAGCTAGGTAGGACCTGTGAGGTCTAAAGTCATCTTCCATGGCCAACAACCCAGTGAGGATGAAGGGATGTGGCTGAATCAGCCTCTCTCTTCTCAATGCAGGGAAGATGGACACAATCAGGCCTGGGTGGGTTGCTGATCCCGGGCTCCTAGGGTATATAGACCTTTATGACTTGTGAAAATGTCACAGGAAGGTGGGGCAGCCTCCCTCTCATGGGACCCTTGGAAACAACTGTTAGGACAAAGTGGTTGCCAAGGCAGTGACCTCATTCACTTCCCTGAAGGAAGTGACCTCACCTCACTTCCTTGGTGATGGAACTCTCTGAACGTGGGATCCAGGAGGCGAGGCACCCAGAGGCAATTCCAGTCCCAGTGGGCTCCCTTGTTTTTTCTGTACCAAGGCCAGAGTCATTCTTTCTTGGCACCTGGTGATGTGTGGGTAGCCAAATGCCTTGAATGGTCTGAACAGGGGCCTTTCCTGAGAAAGAAGTGTTGGCTCATTGCTGGCTCCTGACAACTACACAGAGATGGCCAAGGAGACCAGAGCTGAGACAGGACCGGCCACTGCTGGGGAACAAATTTTCACCCACCAGTCAGAGGTCAGAGTGGATAGATGCAGACCAAATACAGGGGTGGTTTGTGTGTCTCAGTGGGTGTGTGTTTCAATTTGGCATTTTGTCTCATGTTCTGAGATCATGTAGGAAAAACGTGTTTGTTGTTGTTGTTGTTGTTGTTGTTTGTTGGTTTGAAATGGACTGTTAACTAGTGAGTCTTTCTATAGAGTCAGTGGATCCCACTGGGTTTGTGGTTAAAGAGAGTAGAGAGAAGAATGCAGCCGTGAATGTGTCCTGTCTAGTGGAAATCTTTGCAGGACTCCTCAAGGCCAATTGATGAATGGACTGCTGCTTGTCTTGCAGATGGGAAACACCTACCAAGATCCCAAGTTCCTGTATTCTTCCAGAATTTTGGCCACTCTCTGAAGGGGTTCGTGTTTTTGTGAACAAGATGGGTACCACCTTCAAGCTCTGTGACAAGGCCATGGACTGGATTGCTGACGGGAATGCCAAGCATCTCAGAAAAGTAAAAATTAGCATGACTGGTAAGGATCTCTCTGGAGAATCCCTGCTTGCATAGATAGCCACCCAAGTTGCATGATTAGGAGCTGTCAGTGCCACAGTGTTCAATTAAAGAAAAGTTTTTCTCCAGGCTTCTTTCCTCCCTATTGTTCTGTTCCCCTGAATGTCAGGGAGGTGTTTGCCTTAGGGCACTCCTTTGGGAATCCTCCAGAAAAGAGTTTCAAACGGAAAGGAAGGGGCCCAATCTGTGCCTTTTAGGTAAAGTGCTTTGTAAAGGCTGTGTCTGAATCAGACTCTTGGCCCTGTGTGTGGCTGTGAATTACATTCTCAGCACCCCAGGAAACTCAAGAAAAATCCCATGTGTCCATGCACATCTAAAAGGATGAAAAAGAAGTGTAATATTGGACGAAGTCTCTTGCCTTCCTCTGGTCAGGCTCCTGACACCGATGAAGTAAGAACAGGGATCCTCTGGGTCAAATGAGTTGTTGCAAGCCATCCAGTAACTAGCACACAGGTGTTTGGGTGTTTTCATGAGTCCAGTACACATAAAGAATCTACCCCTGGCAGGCAGGAGGCCTCGAATTTGAGAAGCAGAGCAGTATTAACTACAGGCCCATTTTATCTATCCTGTTTCTCAGGAAGGGTGTCCAGGCCACCATGACATTTGGCACATGATGGGCATGAGCCCTTACTTTGCACACCATCTTAGACTGCTCCCCCTATGGAAACCCCCAGCCAGAATGTTATGATGAGTATCTGTATGGAAGAAGAGGAGGGCCATGTGGGAGTGTTTTTGTTAGAATAGTGGTCTTTTGTGTGGTGGTTGGAAAAGATGAGTGGGTCCACCTCAGCTTGAACTCTGGTGTGATGCCATTAGAGACTCAGTTCTGGAACTGATCTCAGAGAACTCTTGCCATGAATCGAGTTGGGATTTTACAAGGCCAGGCATTAGAGGAGCCCTTGGAAACTGAGATCTAGGCCGAGGGTGGCTTCCTCCACAGCACTGGGAATGTCAGCCAGGATTTCACATGATTTTGCTGTTAAAGCCTTTTCAGCTATAGTTGAGAGCCAAAACTCACATGAACCTCATATTTTAGACCCCCAATGGGCCTGGCTTCCTGTGACCTTTCGCCACTCCGTGAAAAGCCTTGCCTGCATGCGATCTCCAGAGCTTTTACTGAAAGGAGATTCCTCAGCCCTTAATGGCTCGTGAATGAATCAAAACCCACAGTGCCAACTTCTTCATTCTTGAGATATGGCTAGGCCAATAACATGAAGGTTTTGAGAATCCCATGACCAGAAATCCCCGGAGAACCTTTAGATCTCCTGTTGTTCATCATGACTGAACCCGCCATTGCCGTTTTTGACTGAGTGGAATTCATGACCATGGTGAAGAACAGAGATGTCAGTGAGTAGGAGCCAGCAGGGAACTGGGTCTGGAGCAATGGAGTGCAGGTGTGTGACCAACATCTCTGGTGAGCCCCTGTGGTTCTGTAATTGGTATCCAAATGACATGTGACTGACAAGGTGCAGCCAGCAGACCCTAAAATGTAAAGGCATGTGGTTGTGGGGAGAGGATCTGGTGCGATGCTCAGAATCAAGTTGCTATGCACAAGTGGGAAGGATATATGGGGTAGCAGCCCAGTTTGAGTTTTTTTCCGTCAGACCCTGACTCACCCCACGTGACAGAGCTCCCTCCAGAGCTGTGTCCAGTTTGGCCTTTATGTATTTCAAAAACAAACACCAGATTTCCAGGGAAGCTGCAAGAAATGCCATTAAAACTGGACTGTGAGCCAAACGCTTCACAATCCCCCCAGGGAGACACTCATACCCCAATGGCCACAGTTACCTACAAAGAGAGGATTCAGCTCTGCTGCCTCCTGTTCGTATTGGGAAACAGGAAACCATGTCCTCCTGTTCACATAGACTGAGACCAAGCTTTCCTGGTCTCACTGCAAAGGAAGCTAAATCACAAAGCTATATTTCTAGTGCACAAATGTCAGAGGCAGATAGTCAAGAAGTCATTAGGCCAGCAAAGTTCCATGTTTGTGGAATGTTTACCCTGTCCCCTACCATTGGGATCTCTTGTGCCACACCCAAGTTTGTGAGCTCCTCAGAATTTCCTATTCCAGATATGTATTCACAGATTTTGTTCCTCTTCTCCTCTCATTGTGTCTTATTTGGGGTGATAGTAATGTCAAGGCATTGTGGTGTTTGACAGTGGAAGATTGTTATGTGGCACGTGTTCGCATATATCTTAGACTCGTTTCTCATTTTGCCCTTTGAAATATTGAATCTCTGTGTCAATACTTATACTACCTTGATTCTTTAATGTCCATCTGGGTGGATTTATAATCAACTTTTCACAAGATATTTCTGAGAAATGTACATTTTCTTGACATACATATTCATTTCTGAATTCTCAAAATGAACTTCAGTGAATATTGAGTACTAACCCTAATATTTCTTCAGTAAGTGACCCAGTTTAACATCAATGAAAGTCTATTCATACGGGACGTGATGTGTATTTTGAAGTAAATTTTCATTCAAAATTGTTAAATTCCTATTTCTTCGTATCATAGGATGTATCATTTCATCCAATATTCACAAATTGACATGCATGTGATTCACTTACATTCACTCCCTGTATCAGAACCCATGTATTTCTCCATGTTGCTTTACTTGCTTTTTCATGAGATTTCTTTTATAAAACATTACTTTTGAATTCCATCATCATTTTCGAAGCAAAACTCACAGTTTGGTGTAATTAGTAACCCTAATATTACCACTAGACGTACACCTACTTGGATTGAATGTTTATCTGAATACCAGATTTCATGTATTTTTTAAAATATCAATTCAATCCATTATTTAAAATAGTAACCAGTTATATTTTTTATTCACCCTATGGTCTATTCATGCATCATCTCTATATACGTAAACCCAGGGTGCACCTATTTTTATCCCCAAACTCTAAATGACAGGGTTTGAAAACATGCTCCCAGAAATGGTGGAAGAAATACACATGTCACCTCCTCCCTGTATTCCTTTCATCACATCATCTTCTGGACACCAAATGCAAAACTCACACTCACCTTATGATTCTTCCAAAGCCTGATTTTAATGAGAGCATGGATTACTAAAATCATCTAAGTCCGCTTTGCCTATTGTTTTCAATATTCAATCCTATGGTGAGCGTACACTTGTTTCTTCCTAGGATAGTGTATTCAACCACCCCCCTGTTGAAAATATCCCTGATCTTATCACTCATTTTGTACTTTGCCCGATCTCCTAACATCCCAATTGATATCTATTTCCCCAAGTGCCTTGTTGTGACTGACTCTTCATGTGTGCTGACATTCCCATTTACACTCTAATAGAAATTCATTCGATTGCAAAAAGGGCCTTTTGCCCAAATCCTAAACTCACTCTTCTTCCTTACCCTACACTGGAATCCTGTCTACTATCTCAATATCACTGGAAGTTCTCTTTCACATTCAGTGGTCCCAGGTCCAAGATCTTATGCCATTGTATATGGATTTAGAGGATTCACCTCTGCAGAACATCATTCAAAACTATGTATCCAAATCAAGGGCCCAACACCCTTGTGTGCTTCAGCTCTTACCTAGTTTTCACCTTCCATTCTTATAAATATCCCAGTTGCCCAATCCCCGTATTCATCCAGCAGAATGACTCCTAAGCCAAATCGAACCTGATATGACCCTGAAGCAGACTCTGTTCCCTCAATCTATTTTCACATAACAGCAGGTCCTGAGTTGATCTTGCCATACAGGTATGTAGGGAATCCTCCAGCTGCTGAGAAGCTCAAAGGTAGATGCAGAAATGATCCCTGGAGCCAATGTAGGCAGCTAGGTAGGACCTGTGAGGTCTAAAGTCATCTTCCATGGCCAACAACCCAGTGAGGATGAAGGGATGTGGCTGAATCAGCCTCTCTCTTCTCAATGCAGGGAAGATGGACACAATCAGGCCTGGGTGGGTTGCTGATCCCGGGCTCCTAGGGTATATAGACCTTTATGACTTGTGAAAATGTCACAGGAAGGTGGGGCAGCCTCCCTCTCATGGGACCCTTGGAAACAACTGTTAGGACAAAGTGGTTGCCAAGGCAGTGACCTCATTCACTTCCCTGAAGGAAGTGACCTCACCTCACTTCCTTGGTGATGGAACTCTCTGAACGTGGGATCCAGGAGGCGAGGCACCCAGAGGCAATTCCAGTCCCAGTGGGCTCCCTTGTTTTTTCTGTACCAAGGCCAGAGTCATTCTTTCTTGGCACCTGGTGATGTGTGGGTAGCCAAATGCCTTGAATGGTCTGAACAGGGGCCTTTCCTGAGAAAGAAGTGTTGGCTCATTGCTGGCTCCTGACAACTACACAGAGATGGCCAAGGAGACCAGAGCTGAGACAGGACCGGCCACTGCGGGGGAACAAATTTTCACCCACCAGTCAGAGGTCAGAGTGGATAGATGCAGACCAAATACAGGGGTGGTTTGTGTGTCTCAGTGGGTGTGTGTTTCAATTTGGCATTTTGTCTCATGTTCTGAGATCATGTAGGAAAAACGTGTTTGTTGTTGTTGTTGTTGTTGTTGTTGTTTGTTGGTTTGAAATGGACTGTTAACTAGTGAGTCTTTCTATAGAGTCAGTGGATCCCACTGGGTTTGTGGTTAAAGAGAGTAGAGAGAAGAATGCAGCCGTGAATGTGTCCTGTCTAGTGGAAATCTTAGCAGGACTCCTCAAGGCCAATTGATGAATGGACTGCTGCTTGTCTTGCAGATGGGAAACACCTACCAAGATCCCAAGTTCCTGTATTCTTCCAGAATTTTGGCCACTCTCTGAAGGGGTTCGTGTTTTTGTGAACAAGATGGGTACCACCTTCAAGCTCTGTGACAAGGCCATGGACTGGATTGCTGACGGGAATGCCAAGCATCTCAGAAAAGTAAAAATTAGCATGACTGGTAAGGATCTCTCTGGAGAATCCCTGCTTGCATAGATAGCCACCCAAGTTGCATGATTAGGAGCTGTCAGTGCCACAGTGTTCAATTAAAGAAAAGTTTTTCTCCAGGCTTCTTTCCTCCCTATTGTTCTGTTCCCCTGAATGTCAGGGAGGTGTTTGCCTTAGGGCACTCCTTTGGGAATCCTCCAGAAAAGAGTTTCAAACGGAAAGGAAGGGGCCCAATCTGTGCCTTTTAGGTAAAGTGCTTTGTAAAGGCTGTGTCTGAATCAGACTCTTGGCCCTGTGTGTGGCTGTGAATTACATTCTCAGCACCCCAGGAAACTCAAGAAAAATCCCATGTGTCCATGCACATCTAAAAGGATGAAAAAGAAGTGTAATATTGGACGAAGTCTCTTGCCTTCCTCTGGTCAGGCTCCTGACACCGATGAAGTAAGAACAGGGATCCTCTGGGTCAAATGAGTTGTTGCAAGCCATCCAGTAACTAGCACACAGGTGTTTGGGTGTTTTCATGAGTCCAGTACACATAAAGAATCTACCCCTGGCAGGCAGGAGGCCTCGAATTTGAGAAGCAGAGCAGTATTAACTACAGGCCCATTTTATCTATCCTGTTTCTCAGGAAGGGTGTCCAGGCCACCATGACATTTGGCACATGATGGGCATGAGCCCTTACTTTGCACACCATCTTAGACTGCTCCCCCTATGGAAACCCCCAGCCAGAATGTTATGATGAGTATCTGTATGGAAGAAGAGGAGGGCCATGTGGGAGTGTTTTTGTTAGAATAGTGGTCTTTTGTGTGGTGGTTGGAAAAGATGAGTGGGTCCACCTCAGCTTGAACTCTGGTGTGATGCCATTAGAGACTCAGTTCTGGAACTGATCTCAGAGAACTCTTGCCATGAATCGAGTTGGGATTTTACAAGGCCAGGCATTAGAGGAGCCCTTGGAAACTGAGATCTAGGCCGAGGGTGGCTTCCTCCACAGCACTGGGAATCTCAGCCAGGATTTCACATGATTTTGCTGTTAAAGCCTTTTCAGCTATAGTTGAGAGCCAAAACTCACATGAACCTCATATTTTAGACCCCCAATGGGCCTGGCTTCCTGTGACCTTTCGCCACTCCGTGAAAAGCCTTGCCTGCATGCGATCTCCAGAGCTTTTACTGAAAGGAGATTCCTCAGCCCTTAATGGCTCGTGAATGAATCAAAACCCACAGTGCCAACTTCTTCATTCTTGAGATATGGCTAGGCCAATAACATGAAGGTTTTGAGAATCCCATGACCAGAAATCCCCGGAGAACCTTTAGATCTCCTGTTGTTCATCATGACTGAACCCGCCATTGCCGTTTTTGACTGAGTGGAATTCATGACCATGGTGAAGAACAGAGATGTCAGTGAGTAGGAGCCAGCAGGGAACTGGGTCTGGAGCAATGGAGTGCAGGTGTGTGACCAACATCTCTGGTGAGCCCCTGTGGTTCTGTAATTGGTATCCAAATGACATGTGACTGACAAGGTGCAGCCAGCAGACCCTAAAATGTAAAGGCATGTGGTTGTGGGGAGAGGATCTGGTGCGATGCTCAGAATCAAGTTGCTATGCACAAGTGGGAAGGATATATGGGGTAGCAGCCCAGTTTGAGTTTTTTTCCGTCAGACCCTGACTCACCCCACGTGACAGAGCTCCCTCCAGAGCTGTGTCCCGTTTGGCCTTTATGTATTTCAAAAACAAACACCAGATTTCCAGGGAAGCTGCAAGAAATGCCATTAAAACTGGACTGTGAGCCAAACGCTTCACAATCCCCCCAGGGAGACACTCATACCCCAATGGCCACAGTTACCTACAAAGAGAGGATTCAGCTCTGCTGCCTCCTGTTCGTATTGGGAAACAGGAAACCATGTCCTCCTGTTCACATAGACTGAGACCAAGCTTTCCTGGTCTCACTGCAAAGGAAGCTAAATCACAAAGCTATATTTCTAGTGCACAAATGTCAGAGGCAGATAGTCAAGAAGTCATTAGGCCAGCAAAGTTCCATGTTTGTGGAATGTTTACCCTGTCCCCTACCATTGGGATCTCTTGTGCCACACCCAAGTTTGTGAGCTCCTCAGAATTTCCTATTCCAGATATGTATTCACAGATTTTGTTCCTCTTCTCCTCTCATTGTGTCTTATTTGGGGTGATAGTAATGTCAAGGCATTGTGGTGTTTGACAGTGGAAGATTGTTTTGTGGCACGTGTTCGCATATATCTTAGACTCGTTTCTCATTTTGCCCTTTGAAATATTGAATCTCTGTGTCAATACTTATACTACCTTGATTCTTTAATGTCCATCTGGGTGGATTTATAATCAACTTTTCACAAGATATTTCTGAGAAATGTACATTTTCTTGACATACATATTCATTTCTGAATTCTCAAAATGAACTTCAGTGAATATTGAGTACTAACCCTAATATTTCTTCAGTAAGTGACCCAGTTTAACATCAATGAAAGTCTATTCATATGGGACGTGATGTGTATTTTGAAGTAAATTTTCATTCAAAATTGTTAAATTCCTATTTCTTCGTATCATAGGATGTATCATTTCATCCAATATTCACAAATTGACATGCATGTGATTCACTTACATTCACTCCCTGTATCAGAACCCATGTATTTCTCCATGTTGCTTTACTTGCTTTTTCATGAGATTTCTTTTATAAAACATTACTTTTGAATTCCATCATCATTTTCGAAGCAAAACTCACAGTTTGGTGTAATTAGTAACCCTAATATTACCACTAGACATACACCTACTTGGATTGAATGTTTATCTGAATACCAGATTTCATGTATTTTTTAAAATATCAATTCAATCCATTATTTAAAATAGTAACCAGTTATATTTTTTATTCACCCTATGGTCTATTCATGCATCATCTCTATATACGTAAACCCAGGGTGCACCTATTTTTATCCCCAAACTCTAAATGACAGGGTTTGAAAACATGCTCCCAGAAATGGTGGAAGAAATACACATGTCACCTCCTCCCTGTATTCCTTTCATCACATCATCTTCTGGACACCAAATGCAAAACTCACACTCACCTTATGATTCTTCCAAAGCCTGATTTTAATGAGAGCATGGATTACTAAAATCATCTAAGTCCGCTTTGCCTATTGTTTTCAATATTCAATCCTATGGTGAGCGTACACTTGTTTCTTCCTAGGATAGTGTATTCAACCACCCCCCTGTTGAAAATATCCCTGATCTTATCACTCATTTTGTACTTTGCCCGATCTCCTAACATCCCAATTGATATCTATTTCCCCAAGTGCCTTGTTGTGACTGACTCTTCATGTGTGCTGACATTCCCATTTACACTCTAATAGAAATTCATTCGATTGCAAAAAGGGCCTTTTGCCCAAATCCTAAACTCACTCTTCTTCCTTACCCTACACTGGAATCCTGTCTACTATCTCAATATCACTGGAAGTTCTCTTTCACATTCAGTGGTCCCAGGTCCAAGATCTTATGCCATTGTATATGGATTTAGAGGATTCACCTCTGCAGAACATCATTCAAAACTATGTATCCAAATCAAGGGCCCAACACCCTTGTGTGCTTCAGCTCTTACCTAGTTTTCACCTTCCATTCTTATAAATATCCCAGTTGCCCAATCCCAGTATTCATCCAGCAGAATGACTCCTAAGCCAAATCGAACCTGATATGACCCTGAAGCAGACTCTGTTCCCTCAATCTATTTTCACATAACAGCAGGTCCTGAGTTGATCTTGCCATACAGGTATGTAGGGAATCCTCCAGCTGCTGAGAAGCTCAAAGGTAGATGCAGAAATGATCCCTGGAGCCAATGTAGGCAGCTAGGTAGGACCTGTGAGGTCTAAAGTCATCTTCCATGGCCAACAACCCAGTGAGGATGAAGGGATGTGGCTGAATCAGCCTCTCTCTTCTCAATGCAGGGAAGATGGACACAATCAGGCCTGGGTGGGTTGCTGATCCCGGGCTCCTAGGGTATATAGACCTTTATGACTTGTGAAAATGTCACAGGAAGGTGGGGCAGCCTCCCTCTCATGGGACCCTTGGAAACAACTGTTAGGACAAAGTGGTTGCCAAGGCAGTGACCTCATTCACTTCCCTGAAGGAAGTGACCTCACCTCACTTCCTTGGTGATGGAACTCTCTGAACGTGGGATCCAGGAGGCGAGGCACCCAGAGGCAATTCCAGTCCCAGTGGGCTCCCTTGTTTTTTCTGTACCAAGGCCAGAGTCATTCTTTCTTGGCACCTGGTGATGTGTGGGTAGCCAAATGCCTTGAATGGTCTGAACAGGGGCCTTTCCTGAGAAAGAAGTGTTGGCTCATTGCTGGCTCCTGACAACTACACAGAGATGGCCAAGGAGACCAGAGCTGAGACAGGACCGGCCACTGCTGGGGAACAAATTTTCACCCACCAGTCAGAGGTCAGAGTGGATAGATGCAGACCAAATACAGGGGTGGTTTGTGTGTCTCAGTGGGTGTGTGTTTCAATTTGGCATTTTGTCTCATGTTCTGAGATCATGTAGGAAAAACGTGTTTGTTGTTGTTGTTGTTGTTGTTGTTTGTTGGTTTGAAATGGACTGTTAACTAGTGAGTCTTTCTATAGAGTCAGTGGATCCCACTGGGTTTGTGGTTAAAGAGAGTAGAGAGAAGAATGCAGCCGTGAATGTGTCCTGTCTAGTGGAAATCTTTGCAGGACTCCTCAAGGCCAATTGATGAATGGACTGCTGCTTGTCTTGCAGATGGGAAACACCTACCAAGATCCCAAGTTCCTGTATTCTTCCAGAATTTTGGCCACTCTCTGAAGGGGTTCGTGTTTTTGTGAACAAGATGGGTACCACCTTCAAGCTCTGTGACAAGGCCATGGACTGGATTGCTACGGGAATGCCAAGCATCTCAGAAAAGTAAAAATTAGCATGACTGGTAAGGATCTCTCTGGAGAATCCCTGCTTGCATAGATAGCCACCCAAGTTGCATGATTAGGAGCTGTCAGTGCCACAGTGTTCAATTAAAGAAAAGTTTTTCTCCAGGCTTCTTTCCTCCCTATTGTTCTGTTCCCCTGAATGTCAGGGAGGTGTTTGCCTTAGGGCACTCCTTTGGGAATCCTCCAGAAAAGAGTTTCAAACGGAAAGGAAGAGGCCCAATCTGTGCCTTTTAGGTAAAGTGCTTTGTAAAGGCTGTGTCTGAATCAGACTCTTGGCCCTGTGTGTGGCTGTGAATTACATTCTCAGCACCCCAGGAAACTCAAGAAAAATCTCATGTGTCCATGCACATCTAAAAGGATGAAAAAGAAGTGTAATATTGGACGAAGTCTCTTGCCTTCCTCTGGTCAGGCTCCTGACACCGATGAAGTAAGAACAGGGATCCTCTGGGTCAAATGAGTTGTTGCAAGCCATCCAGTAACTAGCACACAGGTGTTTGGGTGTTTTCATGAGTCCAGTACACATAAAGAATCTACCCCTGGCAGGCAGGAGGCCTCGAATTTGAGAAGCAGAGCAGTATTAACTACAGGCCCATTTTATCTATCCTGTTTCTCAGGAAGGGTGTCCAGGCCACCATGACATTTGGCACATGATGGGCATGAGCCCTTACTTTGCACACCATCTTAGACTGCTCCCCCTATGGAAACCCCCAGCCAGAATGTTATGATGAGTATCTGTATGGAAGAAGAGGAGGGCCATGTGGGAGTGTTTTTGTTAGAATAGTGGTCTTTTGTGTGGTGGTTGGAAAAGATGAGTGGGTCCACCTCAGCTTGAACTCTGGTGTGATGCCATTAGAGACTCAGTTCTGGAACTGATCTCAGAGAACTCTTGCCATGAATCGAGTTGGGATTTTACAAGGCCAGGCATTAGAGGAGCCCTTGGAAACTGAGATCTAGGCCGAGGGTGGCTTCCTCCACAGCACTGGGAATGTCAGCCAGGATTTCACATGATTTTGCTGTTAAAGCCTTTTCAGCTATAGTTGAGAGCCAAAACTCACATGAACCTCATATTTTAGACCCCCAATGGGCCTGGCTTCCTGTGACCTTTCGCCACTCCGTGAAAAGCCTTGCCTGCATTCGATCTCCAGAGCTTTTACTGAAAGGAGATTCCTCAGCCCTTAATGGCTCGTGAATGAATCAAAACCCACAGTGCCAACTTCTTCATTCTTGAGATATGGCTAGGCCAATAACATGAAGGTTTTGAGAATCCCATGACCAGAAATCCCCGGAGAACCTTTAGATCTCCTGTTGCTCATCATGACTGAACCCGACATTGCCGTTTTTGACTGAGTGGAATTCATGACCATGGTGAAGAACAGAGATGTCAGTGAGTAGGAGCCAGCAGGGAACTGGGTCTGGAGCAATGGAGTGCAGGTGTGTGACCAACATCTGTGGTGAGCCCCTGTGGTTCTGTCATTGGTATCCAAATGACATGTGACTGACAAGGTGCAGCCAGCAGACCCTAAAATGTAAAGGCATGTGGTTGTGGGGAGAGGATCTGGTGCGATGCTCAGAATCAAGTTGCTATGCACAAGTGGGAAGGATATATGGGGTAGCAGCCCAGTTTGAGTTTTTTTCCGTCAGACCCTGACTCACCCCACGTGACAGAGCTCCCTCCAGAGCTGTGTCCCGTTTGGCCTTTATGTATTTCAAAAACAAACACCAGATTTCCAGGGAAGCTGCAAGAAATGCCATTAAAACTGGACTGTGAGCCAAACGCTTCACAATCCCCCCAGGGAGACACTCATACCCCAATGGCCACAGTTACCTACAAAGAGAGGATTCAGCTCTGCTGCCTCCTGTTCGTATTGGGAAACAGGAAACCATGTCCTCCTGTTCACATAGACTGAGACCAAGCTTTCCTGGTCTCACTGCAAAGGAAGCTAAATCACAAAGCTATATTTCTAGTGCACAAATGTCAGAGGCAGATAGTCAAGAAGTCATTAGGCCAGCAAAGTTCCATGTTTGTGGAATGTTTACCCTGTCCCCTACCATTGGGATCTCTTGTGCCACACCCAAGTTTGTGAGCTCCTCAGAATTTCCTATTCCAGATATGTATTCACAGATTTTGTTCCTCTTCTCCTCTCATTGTGTCTTATTTGGGGTGATAGTAATGTCAAGGCATTGTGGTGGATGACAGTGGAAGATTGTTATGTGGCACGTGTTCGCATATATCTTAGACTCATTTCTCATTTTGCCCTTTGAAATATTGAATCTCTGTGTCAATACTTATACTACCTTGATTCTTTAATGTCCATCTGGGTGGATTTATAATCAACTTTTCACAAGATATTTCTGAGAAATGTACATTTTCTTGACATACATATTCATTTCTGAATTCTCAAAATGAACTTCAGTGAATATTGAGTACTAACCCTAATATTTCTTCAGTAAGTGACCCAGTTTAACATCAATGAAAGTCTATTCATACGGGACGTGATGTGTATTTTGAAGTAAATTTTCATTCAAAATTGTTAAATTCCTATTTCTTCGTATCATAGGATGTATCATTTCATCCAATATTCACAAATTGACATGCATGTGATTCACTTACATTCACTCCCTGTATCAGAACCCATGTATTTCTCCATGTTGCTTTACTTGCTTTTTCATGAGATTTCTTTTATAAAACATTACTTTTGAATTCCATCATCATTTTCGAAGCAAAACTCACAGTTTGGTGTAATTAGTAACCCTAATATTACCACTAGACGTACACCTACTTGGATTGAATGTTTATCTGAATACCAGATTTCATGTATTTTTTAAAATATCAATTCAATCCATTATTTAAAATAGTAACCAGTTATATTTTTTATTCACCCTATGGTCTATTCATGCATCATCTCTATATACGTAAACCCAGGGTGCACCTATTTTTATCCCCAAACTCTAAATGACAGGGTTTGAAAACATGCTCCCAGAAATGGTGGAAGAAATACACATGTCACCTCCTCCCTGTATTCCTTTCATCACATCATCTTCTGGACACCAAATGCAAAACTCACACTCACCTTATGATTCTTCCAAAGCCTGATTTTAATGAGAGCATGGATTACTAAAATCATCTAAGTCCGCTTTGCCTATTGTTTTCAATATTCAATCCTATGGTGAGCGTACACTTGTTTCTTCCTAGGATAGTGTATTCAACCACCCCCCTGTTGAAAATATCCCTGATCTTATCACTCATTTTGTACTTTGCCCGATCTCCTAACATCCCAATTGATATCTATTTCCCCAAGTGCCTTGTTGTGACTGACTCTTCATGTGTGCTGACATTCCCATTTACACTCTAATAGAAATTCATTCGATTGCAAAAAGGGCCTTTTGCCCAAATCCTAAACTCACTCTTCTTCCTTACCCTACACTGGAATCCTGTCTACTATCTCAATATCACTGGAAGTTCTCTTTCACATTCAGTGGTCCCAGGTCCAAGATCTTATGCCATTGTATATGGATTTAGAGGATTCACCTCTGCAGAACATCATTCAAAACTATGTATCCAAATCAAGGGCCCAACACCCTTGTGTGCTTCAGCTCTTACCTAGTTTTCACCTTCCATTCTTATAAATATCCCAGTTGCCCAATCCCCGTATTCATCCAGCAGAATGACTCCTAAGCCAAATCGAACCTGATATGACCCTGAAGCAGACTCTGTTCCCTCAATCTATTTTCACATAACAGCAGGTCCTGAGTTGATCTTGCCATACAGGTATGTAGGGAATCCTCCAGCTGCTGAGAAGCTCAAAGGTAGATGCAGAAATGATCCCTGGAGCCAATGTAGGCAGCTAGGTAGGACCTGTGAGGTCTAAAGTCATCTTCCATGGCCAACAACCCAGTGAGGATGAAGGGATGTGGCTGAATCAGCCTCTCTCTTCTCAATGCAGGGAAGATGGACACAATCAGGCCTGGGTGGGTTGCTGATCCCGGGCTCCTTTATGACTTGTGAAAATGTCACAGGAAGGTGGGGCAGCCTCCCTCTCATGGGACCCTTGGAAACAACTGTTAGGACAAAGTGGTTGCCAAGGCAGTGACCTCATTCACTTCCCTGAAGGAAGTGACCTCACCTCACTTCCTTGGTGATGGAACTCTCTGAACGTGGGATCCAGGAGGCGAGGCACCCAGAGGCAATTCCAGTCCCAGTGGGCTCCCTTGTTTTTTCTGTACCAAGGCCAGAGTCATTCTTTCTTGGCACCTGGTGATGTGTGGGTAGCCAAATGCCTTGAATGGTCTGAACAGGGGCCTTTCCTGAGAAAGAAGTGTTGGCTCATTGCTGGCTCCTGACAACTACACAGAGATGGCCAAGGAGACCAGAGCTGAGACAGGACCGGCCACTGCTGGGGAACAAATTTTCACCCACCAGTCAGAGGTCAGAGTGGATAGATGCAGACCAAATACAGGGGTGGTTTGTGTGTCTCAGTGGGTGTGTGTTTCAATTTGGCATTTTGTCTCATGTTCTGAGATCATGTAGGAAAAACGTGTTTGTTGTTGTTGTTGTTGTTGTTGTTTGTTGGTTTGAAATGGACTGTTAACTAGTGAGTCTTTCTATAGAGTCAGTGGATCCCACTGGGTTTGTGGTTAAAGAGAGTAGAGAGAAGAATGCAGCCGTGAATGTGTCCTGTCTAGTGGAAATCTTTGCAGGACTCCTCAAGGCCAATTGATGAATGGACTGCTGCTTGTCTTGCAGATGGGAAACACCTACCAAGATCCCAAGTTCCTGTATTCTTCCAGAATTTTGGCCACTCTCTGAAGGGGTTCGTGTTTTTGTGAACAAGATGGGTACCACCTTCAAGCTCTGTGACAAGGCCATGGACTGGATTGCTACGGGAATGCCAAGCATCTCAGAAAAGTAAAAATTAGCATGACTGGTAAGGATCTCTCTGGAGAATCCCTGCTTGCATAGATAGCCACCCAAGTTGCATGATTAGGAGCTGTCAGTGCCACAGTGTTCAATTAAAGAAAAGTTTTTCTCCAGGCTTCTTTCCTCCCTATTGTTCTGTTCCCCTGAATGTCAGGGAGGTGTTTGCCTTAGGGCACTCCTTTGGGAATCCTCCAGAAAAGAGTTTCAAACGGAAAGGAAGAGGCCCAATCTGTGCCTTTTAGGTAAAGTGCTTTGTAAAGGCTGTGTCTGAATCAGACTCTTGGCCCTGTGTGTGGCTGTGAATTACATTCTCAGCACCCCAGGAAACTCAAGAAAAATCTCATGTGTCCATGCACATCTAAAAGGATGAAAAAGAAGTGTAATATTGGACGAAGTCTCTTGCCTTCCTCTGGTCAGGCTCCTGACACCGATGAAGTAAGAACAGGGATCCTCTGGGTCAAATGAGTTGTTGCAAGCCATCCAGTAACTAGCACACAGGTGTTTGGGTGTTTTCATGAGTCCAGTACACATAAAGAATCTACCCCTGGCAGGCAGGAGGCCTCGAATTTGAGAAGCAGAGCAGTATTAACTACAGGCCCATTTTATCTATCCTGTTTCTCAGGAAGGGTGTCCAGGCCACCATGACATTTGGCACATGATGGGCATGAGCCCTTACTTTGCACACCATCTTAGACTGCTCCCCCTATGGAAACCCCCAGCCAGAATGTTATGATGAGTATCTGTATGGAAGAAGAGGAGGGCCATGTGGGAGTGTTTTTGTTAGAATAGTGGTCTTTTGTGTGGTGGTTGGAAAAGATGAGTGGGTCCACCTCAGCTTGAACTCTGGTGTGATGCCATTAGAGACTCAGTTCTGGAACTGATCTCAGAGAACTCTTGCCATGAATCGAGTTGGGATTTTACAAGGCCAGGCATTAGAGGAGCCCTTGGAAACTGAGATCTAGGCCGAGGGTGGCTTCCTCCACAGCACTGGGAATGTCAGCCAGGATTTCACATGATTTTGCTGTTAAAGCCTTTTCAGCTATAGTTGAGAGCCAAAACTCACATGAACCTCATATTTTAGACCCCCAATGGGCCTGGCTTCCTGTGACCTTTCGCCACTCCGTGAAAAGCCTTGCCTGCATTCGATCTCCAGAGCTTTTACTGAAAGGAGATTCCTCAGCCCTTAATGGCTCGTGAATGAATCAAAACCCACAGTGCCAACTTCTTCATTCTTGAGATATGGCTAGGCCAATAACATGAAGGTTTTGAGAATCCCATGACCAGAAATCCCCGGAGAACCTTTAGATCTCCTGTTGCTCATCATGACTGAACCCGACATTGCCGTTTTTGACTGAGTGGAATTCATGACCATGGTGAAGAACAGAGATGTCAGTGAGTAGGAGCCAGCAGGGAACTGGGTCTGGAGCAATGGAGTGCAGGTGTGTGACCAACATCTGTGGTGAGCCCCTGTGGTTCTGTCATTGGTATCCAAATGACATGTGACTGACAAGGTGCAGCCAGCAGACCCTAAAATGTAAAGGCATGTGGTTGTGGGGAGAGGATCTGGTGCGATGCTCAGAATCAAGTTGCTATGCACAAGTGGGAAGGATATATGGGGTAGCAGCCCAGTTTGAGTTTTTTTCCGTCAGACCCTGACTCACCCCACGTGACAGAGCTCCCTCCAGAGCTGTGTCCCGTTTGGCCTTTATGTATTTCAAAAACAAACACCAGATTTCCAGGGAAGCTGCAAGAAATGCCATTAAAACTGGACTGTGAGCCAAACGCTTCACAATCCCCCCAGGGAGACACTCATACCCCAATGGCCACAGTTACCTACAAAGAGAGGATTCAGCTCTGCTGCCTCCTGTTCGTATTGGGAAACAGGAAACCATGTCCTCCTGTTCACATAGACTGAGACCAAGCTTTCCTGGTCTCACTGCAAAGGAAGCTAAATCACAAAGCTATATTTCTAGTGCACAAATGTCAGAGGCAGATAGTCAAGAAGTCATTAGGCCAGCAAAGTTCCATGTTTGTGGAATGTTTACCCTGTCCCCTACCATTGGGATCTCTTGTGCCACACCCAAGTTTGTGAGCTCCTCAGAATTTCCTATTCCAGATATGTATTCACAGATTTTGTTCCTCTTCTCCTCTCATTGTGTCTTATTTGGGGTGATAGTAATGTCAAGGCATTGTGGTGGATGACAGTGGAAGATTGTTATGTGGCACGTGTTCGCATATATCTTAGACTCATTTCTCATTTTGCCCTTTGAAATATTGAATCTCTGTGTCAATACTTATACTACCTTGATTCTTTAATGTCCATCTGGGTGGATTTATAATCAACTTTTCACAAGATATTTCTGAGAAATGTACATTTTCTTGACATACATATTCATTTCTGAATTCTCAAAATGAACTTCAGTGAATATTGAGTACTAACCCTAATATTTCTTCAGTAAGTGACCCAGTTTAACATCAATGAAAGTCTATTCATACGGGACGTGATGTGTATTTTGAAGTAAATTTTCATTCAAAATTGTTAAATTCCTATTTCTTCGTATCATAGGATGTATCATTTCATCCAATATTCACAAATTGACATGCATGTGATTCACTTACATTCACTCCCTGTATCAGAACCCATGTATTTCTCCATGTTGCTTTACTTGCTTTTTCATGAGATTTCTTTTATAAAACATTACTTTTGAATTCCATCATCATTTTCGAAGCAAAACTCACAGTTTGGTGTAATTAGTAACCCTAATATTACCACTAGACGTACACCTACTTGGATTGAATGTTTATCTGAATACCAGATTTCATGTATTTTTTAAAATATCAATTCAATCCATTATTTAAAATAGTAACCAGTTATATTTTTTATTCACCCTATGGTCTATTCATGCATCATCTCTATATACGTAAACCCAGGGTGCACCTATTTTTATCCCCAAACTCTAAATGACAGGGTTTGAAAACATGCTCCCAGAAATGGTGGAAGAAATACACATGTCACCTCCTCCCTGTATTCCTTTCATCACATCATCTTCTGGACACCAAATGCAAAACTCACACTCACCTTATGATTCTTCCAAAGCCTGATTTTAATGAGAGCATGGATTACTAAAATCATCTAAGTCCGCTTTGCCTATTGTTTTCAATATTCAATCCTATGGTGAGCGTACACTTGTTTCTTCCTAGGATAGTGTATTCAACCACCCCCCTGTTGAAAATATCCCTGATCTTATCACTCATTTTGTACTTTGCCCGATCTCCTAACATCCCAATTGATATCTATTTCCCCAAGTGCCTTGTTGTGACTGACTCTTCATGTGTGCTGACATTCCCATTTACACTCTAATAGAAATTCATTCGATTGCAAAAAGGGCCTTTTGCCCAAATCCTAAACTCACTCTTCTTCCTTACCCTACACTGGAATCCTGTCTACTATCTCAATATCACTGGAAGTTCTCTTTCACATTCAGTGGTCCCAGGTCCAAGATCTTATGCCATTGTATATGGATTTAGAGGATTCACCTCTGCAGAACATCATTCAAAACTATGTATCCAAATCAAGGGCCCAACACCCTTGTGTGCTTCAGCTCTTACCTAGTTTTCACCTTCCATTCTTATAAATATCCCAGTTGCCCAATCCCCGTATTCATCCAGCAGAATGACTCCTAAGCCAAATCGAACCTGATATGACCCTGAAGCAGACTCTGTTCCCTCAATCTATTTTCACATAACAGCAGGTCCTGAGTTGATCTTGCCATACAGGTATGTAGGGAATCCTCCAGCTGCTGAGAAGCTCAAAGGTAGATGCAGAAATGATCCCTGGAGCCAATGTAGGCAGCTAGGTAGGACCTGTGAGGTCTAAAGTCATCTTCCATGGCCAACAACCCAGTGAGGATGAAGGGATGTGGCTGAATCAGCCTCTCTCTTCTCAATGCAGGGAAGATGGACACAATCAGGCCTGGGTGGGTTGCTGATCCCGGGCTCCTTTATGACTTGTGAAAATGTCACAGGAAGGTGGGGCAGCCTCCCTCTCATGGGACCCTTGGAAACAACTGTTAGGACAAAGTGGTTGCCAAGGCAGTGACCTCATTCACTTCCCTGAAGGAAGTGACCTCACCTCACTTCCTTGGTGATGGAACTCTCTGAACGTGGGATCCAGGAGGCGAGGCACCCAGAGGCAATTCCAGTCCCAGTGGGCTCCCTTGTTTTTTCTGTACCAAGGCCAGAGTCATTCTTTCTTGGCACCTGGTGATGTGTGGGTAGCCAAATGCCTTGAATGGTCTGAACAGGGGCCTTTCCTGAGAAAGAAGTGTTGGCTCATTGCTGGCTCCTGACAACTACACAGAGATGGCCAAGGAGACCAGAGCTGAGACAGGACCGGCCACTGCTGGGGAACAAATTTTCACCCACCAGTCAGAGGTCAGAGTGGATAGATGCAGACCAAATACAGGGGTGGTTTGTGTGTCTCAGTGGGTGTGTGTTTCAATTTGGCATTTTGTCTCATGTTCTGAGATCATGTAGGAAAAACGTGTTTGTTGTTGTTGTTGTTGTTGTTGTTGTTTGTTGGTTTGAAATGGACTGTTAACTAGTGAGTCTTTCTATAGAGTCAGTGGATCCCACTGGGTTTGTGGTTAAAGAGAGTAGAGAGAAGAATGCAGCCGTGAATGTGTCCTGTCTAGTGGAAATCTTTGCAGGACTCCTCAAGGCCAATTGATGAATGGACTGCTGCTTGTCTTGCAGATGGGAAACACCTACCAAGATCCCAAGTTCCTGTATTCTTCCAGAATTTTGGCCACTCTCTGAAGGGGTTCGTGTTTTTGTGAACAAGATGGGTACCACCTTCAAGCTGTGTGACAAGGCCATGGACTGGATTGCTGACGGGAATGCCAAGCATCTCAGAAAAGTAAAAATTAGCATGACTGGTAAGGATCTCTCTGGAGAATCCCTGCTTGCATAGATAGCCACCCAAGTTGCATGATTAGGAGCTGTCAGTGCCACAGTGTTCAATTAAAGAAAAGTTTTTCTCCAGGCTTCTTTCCTCCCTATTGTTCTGTTCCCCTGAATGTCAGGGAGGTGTTTGCCTTAGGGCACTCCTTTGGGAATCCTCCAGAAAAGAGTTTCAAACGGAAAGGAAGGGGCCCAATCTGTGCCTTTTAGGTAAAGTGCTTTGTAAAGGCTGTGTCTGAATCAGACTCTTGGCCCTGTGTGTGGCTGTGAATTACATTCTCAGCACCCCAGGAAACTCAAGAAAAATCCCATGTGTCCATGCACATCTAAAAGGATGAAAAAGAAGTGTAATATTGGACGAAGTCTCTTGCCTTCCTCTGGTCAGGCTCCTGACACCGATGAAGTAAGAACAGGGATCCTCTGGGTCAAATGAGTTGTTGCAAGCCATCCAGTAACTAGCACACAGGTGTTTGGGTGTTTTCATGAGTCCAGTACACATAAAGAATCTACCCCTGGCAGGCAGGAGGCCTCGAATTTGAGAAGCAGAGCAGTATTAACTACAGGCCCATTTTATCTATCCTGTTTCTCAGGAAGGGTGTCCAGGCCACCATGACATTTGGCACATGATGGGCATGAGCCCTTACTTTGCACACCATCTTAGACTGCTCCCCCTATGGAAACCCCCAGCCAGAATGTTATGATGAGTATCTGTATGGAAGAAGAGGAGGGCCATGTGGGAGTGTTTTTGTTAGAATAGTGGTCTTTTGTGTGGTGGTTGGAAAAGATGAGTGGGTCCACCTCAGCTTGAACTCTGGTGTGATGCCATTAGAGACTCAGTTCTGGAACTGATCTCAGAGAACTCTTGCCATGAATCGAGTTGGGATTTTACAAGGCCAGGCATTAGAGGAGCCCTTGGAAACTGAGATCTAGGCCGAGGGTGGCTTCCTCCACAGCACTGGGAATCTCAGCCAGGATTTCACATGATTTTGCTGTTAAAGCCTTTTCAGCTATAGTTGAGAGCCAAAACTCACATGAACCTCATATTTTAGACCCCCAATGGGCCTGGCTTCCTGTGACCTTTCGCCACTCCGTGAAAAGCCTTGCCTGCATGCGATCTCCAGAGCTTTTACTGAAAGGAGATTCCTCAGCCCTTAATGGCTCGTGAATGAATCAAAACCCACAGTGCCAACTTCTTCATTCTTGAGATATGGCTAGGCCAATAACATGAAGGTTTTGAGAATCCCATGACCAGAAATCCCCGGAGAACCTTTAGATCTCCTGTTGTTCATCATGACTGAACCCGCCATTGCCGTTTTTGACTGAGTGGAATTCATGACCATGGTGAAGAACAGAGATGTCAGTGAGTAGGAGCCAGCAGGGAACTGGGTCTGGAGCAATGGAGTGCAGGTGTGTGACCAACATCTCTGGTGAGCCCCTGTGGTTCTGTAATTGGTATCCAAATGACATGTGACTGACAAGGTGCAGCCAGCAGACCCTAAAATGTAAAGGCATGTGGTTGTGGGGAGAGGATCTGGTGCGATGCTCAGAATCAAGTTGCTATGCACAAGTGGGAAGGATATATGGGGTAGCAGCCCAGTTTGAGTTTTTTTCCGTCAGACCCTGACTCACCCCACGTGACAGAGCTCCCTCCAGAGCTGTGTCCCGTTTGGCCTTTATGTATTTCAAAAACAAACACCAGATTTCCAGGGAAGCTGCAAGAAATGCCATTAAAACTGGACTGTGAGCCAAACGCTTCACAATCCCCCCAGGGAGACACTCATACCCCAATGGCCACAGTTACCTACAAAGAGAGGATTCAGCTCTGCTGCCTCCTGTTCGTATTGGGAAACAGGAAACCATGTCCTCCTGTTCACATAGACTGAGACCAAGCTTTCCTGGTCTCACTGCAAAGGAAGCTAAATCACAAAGCTATATTTCTAGTGCACAAATGTCAGAGGCAGATAGTCAAGAAGTCATTAGGCCAGCAAAGTTCCATGTTTGTGGAATGTTTACCCTGTCCCCTACCATTGGGATCTCTTGTGCCACACCCAAGTTTGTGAGCTCCTCAGAATTTCCTATTCCAGATATGTATTCACAGATTTTGTTCCTCTTCTCCTCTCATTGTGTCTTATTTGGGGTGATAGTAATGTCAAGGCATTGTGGTGTTTGACAGTGGAAGATTGTTATGTGGCACGTGTTCGCATATATCTTAGACTCGTTTCTCATTTTGCCCTTTGAAATATTGAATCTCTGTGTCAATACTTATACTACCTTGATTCTTTAATGTCCATCTGGGTGGATTTATAATCAACTTTTCACAAGATATTTCTGAGAAATGTACATTTTCTTGACATACATATTCATTTCTGAATTCTCAAAATGAACTTCAGTGAATATTGAGTACTAACCCTAATATTTCTTCAGTAAGTGACCCAGTTTAACATCAATGAAAGTCTATTCATACGGGACGTGATGTGTATTTTGAAGTAAATTTTCATTCAAAATTGTTAAATTCCTATTTCTTCGTATCATAGGATGTATCATTTCATCCAATATTCACAAATTGACATGCATGTGATTCACTTACATTCACTCCCTGTATCAGAACCCATGTATTTCTCCATGTTGCTTTACTTGCTTTTTCATGAGATTTCTTTTATAAAACATTACTTTTGAATTCCATCATCATTTTCGAAGCAAAACTCACAGTTTGGTGTAATTAGTAACCCTAATATTACCACTAGACGTACACCTACTTGGATTGAATGTTTATCTGAATACCAGATTTCATGTATTTTTTAAAATATCAATTCAATCCATTATTTAAAATAGTAACCAGTTATATTTTTTATTCACCCTATGGTCTATTCATGCATCATCTCTATATACGTAAACCCAGGGTGCACCTATTTTTATCCCCAAACTCTAAATGACAGGGTTTGAAAACATGCTCCCAGAAATGGTGGAAGAAATACACATGTCACCTCCTCCCTGTATTCCTTTCATCACATCATCTTCTGGACACCAAATGCAAAACTCACACTCACCTTATGATTCTTCCAAAGCCTGATTTTAATGAGAGCATGGATTACTAAAATCATCTAAGTCCGCTTTGCCTATTGTTTTCAATATTCAATCCTATGGTGAGCGTACACTTGTTTCTTCCTAGGATAGTGTATTCAACCACCCCCCTGTTGAAAATATCCCTGATCTTATCACTCATTTTGTACTTTGCCCGATCTCCTAACATCCCAATTGATATCTATTTCCCCAAGTGCCTTGTTGTGACTGACTCTTCATGTGTGCTGACATTCCCATTTACACTCTAATAGAAATTCATTCGATTGCAAAAAGGGCCTTTTGCCCAAATCCTAAACTCACTCTTCTTCCTTACCCTACACTGGAATCCTGTCTACTATCTCAATATCACTGGAAGTTCTCTTTCACATTCAGTGGTCCCAGGTCCAAGATCTTATGCCATTGTATATGGATTTAGAGGATTCACCTCTGCAGAACATCATTCAAAACTATGTATCCAAATCAAGGGCCCAACACCCTTGTGTGCTTCAGCTCTTACCTAGTTTTCACCTTCCATTCTTATAAATATCCCAGTTGCCCAATCCCAGTATTCATCCAGCAGAATGACTCCTAAGCCAAATCGAACCTGATATGACCCTGAAGCAGACTCTGTTCCCTCAATCTATTTTCACATAACAGCAGGTCCTGAGTTGATCTTGCCATACAGGTATGTAGGGAATCCTCCAGCTGCTGAGAAGCTCAAAGGTAGATGCAGAAATGATCCCTGGAGCCAATGTAGGCAGCTAGGTAGGACCTGTGAGGTCTAAAGTCATCTTCCATGGCCAACAACCCAGTGAGGATGAAGGGATGTGGCTGAATCAGCCTCTCTCTTCTCAATGCAGGGAAGATGGACACAATCAGGCCTGGGTGGGTTGCTGATCCCGGGCTCCTAGGGTATATAGACCTTTATGACTTGTGAAAATGTCACAGGAAGGTGGGGCAGCCTCCCTCTCATGGGACCCTTGGAAACAACTGTTAGGACAAAGTGGTTGCCAAGGCAGTGACCTCATTCACTTCCCTGAAGGAAGTGACCTCACCTCACTTCCTTGGTGATGGAACTCTCTGAACGTGGGATCCAGGAGGCGAGGCACCCAGAGGCAATTCCAGTCCCAGTGGGCTCCCTTGTTTTTTCTGTACCAAGGCCAGAGTCATTCTTTCTTGGCACCTGGTGATGTGTGGGTAGCCAAATGCCTTGAATGGTCTGAACAGGGGCCTTTCCTGAGAAAGAAGTGTTGGCTCATTGCTGGCTCCTGACAACTACACAGAGATGGCCAAGGAGACCAGAGCTGAGACAGGACCGACCACTGCTGGGGAACAAATTTTCACCCACCAGTCAGAGATCAGAGTGGATAGATGCAGACCAAATACAGGGGTGGTTTGTGTGTCTCAGTGGGTGTGTGTTTCAATTTGGCATTTTGTCTCATGTTCTGAGATCATGTAGGAAAAACGTGTTTGTTGTTGTTGTTGTTGTTGTTGTTCTTGTTTGTTGGTTTGAAATGGACTGTTAACTAGTGAGTCTTTCTATAGAGTCAGTGGATCCCACTGGGTTTGTGGTTAAAGAGAGTAGAGAGAAGAATGCAGCCGTGAATGTGTCCTGTCTAGTGGAAATCTTTGCAGGACTCCTCAAGGCCAATTGATGAATGGACTGCTGCTTGTCTTGCAGATGGGAAACACCTACCAAGATCCCAAGTTCCTGTATTCTTCCAGAATTTTGGCCACTCTCTGAAGGGGTTCGTGTTTTTGTGAACAAGATGGGTACCACCTTCAAGCTCTGTGACAAGGCCATGGACTGGATTGCTGACGGGAATGCCAAGCATCTCAGAAAAGTAAAAATTAGCATGACTGGTAAGGATCTCTCTGGAGAATCCCTGCTTGCATAGATAGCCACCCAAGTTGCATGATTAGGAGCTGTCAGTGCCACAGTGTTCAATTAAAGAAAAGTTTTTCTCCAGGCTTCTTTCCTCCCTATTGTTCTGTTCCCCTGAATGTCAGGGAGGTGTTTGCCTTAGGGCACTCCTTTGGGAATCCTTCAGAAAAGAGTTTCAAACGGAAAGGAAGAGGCCCAATCTGTGCCTTTTAGGTAAAGTGCTTTGTAAAGGCTGTGTCTGAATCAGACTCTTGGCCCTGTGTGTGGCTGTGAATTACATTCTCAGCACCCCAGGAAACTCAAGAAAAATCCCATGTGTCCATGCACATCTAAAAGGATGAAAAAGAAGTGTAATATTGGACGAAGTCTCTTGCCTTCCTCTGGTCAGGCTCCTGACACCGATGAAGTAAGAACAGGGATCCTCTGGGTCAAATGAGTTGTTGCAAGCCATCCAGTAACTAGCACACAGGTGTTTGGGTGTTTTCATGAGTCCAGTACACATAAAGAATCTACCCCTGGCAGGCAGGAGGCCTCGAATTTGAGAAGCAGAGCAGTATTAACTACAGGCCCATTTTATCTATCCTGTTTCTCAGGAAGGGTGTCCAGGCCACCATGACATTTGGCACATGATGGGCATGAGCCCTTACTTTGCACACCATCTTAGACTGCTCCCCCTATGGAAACCCCCAGCCAGAATGTTATGATGAGTATCTGTATGGAAGAAGAGGAGGGCCATGTGGGAGTGTTTTTGTTAGAATAGTGGTCTTTTGTGTGGTGGTTGGAAAAGATGAGTGGGTCCACCTCAGCTTGAACTCTGGTGTGATGCCATTAGAGACTCAGTTCTGGAACTGATCTCAGAGAACTCTTGCCATGAATCGAGTTGGGATTTTACAAGGCCAGGCATTAGAGGAGCCCTTGGAAACTGAGATCTAGGCCGAGGGTGGCTTCCTCCACAGCACTGGGAATGTCAGCCAGGATTTCACATGATTTTGCTGTTAAAGCCTTTTCAGCTATAGTTGAGAGCCAAAACTCACATGAACCTCATATTTTAGACCCCCAATGGGCCTGGCTTCCTGTGACCTTTCGCCACTCCGTGAAAAGCCTTGCCTGCATGCGATCTCCAGAGCTTTTACTGAAAGGAGATTCCTCAGCCCTTAATGGCTCGTGAATGAATCAAAACCCACAGTGCCAACTTCTTCATTCTTGAGATATGGCTAGGCCAATAACATGAAGGTTTTGAGAATCCCATGACCAGAAATCCCCGGAGAACCTTTAGATCTCCTGTTGCTCATCATGACTGAACCCGACATTGCCGTTTTTGACTGAGTGGAATTCATGACCATGGTGAAGAACAGAGATGTCAGTGAGTAGGAGCCAGCAGGGAACTGGGTCTGGAGCAATGGAGTGCAGGTGTGTGACCAACATCTGTGGTGAGCCCCTGTGGTTCTGTCATTGGTATCCAAATGACATGTGACTGACAAGGTGCAGCCAGCAGACCCTAAAATGTAAAGGCATGTTGTTGAGGGGAGAGGATCTGGTGCGATGCTCAGAATCAAGTTGCTACGCACAAGTGGGAAAGATATATGGGGTAGCAGCCCAGTTTGTGTTTTTTTCCGTCAGACCCTGACTCACCCCACGTGACAGAGCTCCTTCCAGCGCTGTGTCCCGGTTGACCTTTATGTATTTCAAAAACAAACACCAGATTTCCAGGGAAGCTGCAAGAAATGCCATTAAAACTGGACTGTGAGCCAAAGGCTTCACAATCCCCCCAGGGAGACACTCATACCCCAATGGCCACAGTTACCTACAAAGAGAGGATTCAGCTCTGCTGCCTCCTGTTCGTATTGGGAAATAGTATACCATGTCCTCGTGTTCACATAGACTGAGACCAAGCTTTCCTGGTCTCACTGCAAAGGAAGCTAAGTCACAAAGCTATATTTCTAGTGCACAAATGTCAGAGGCAGATAGTCAAGAAGTCATTAGGCCAGCAAAGTTCCATGTTTGTGGAATGTTTACCCTGTCCCCTACCATTGGGATCTCTTGTGCCACACCCAAGTTTGTGAGCTCCTGAGAATTTCCTATTCCAGATATGTATTCACAGATTTTGTTCCTCTTCTCCTCTCATTGTGTCTTATTTGGGGTGATAGTAATGTCAAGGCATTGTGGTGGATGACAGTGGAAGATTGTTATGTGGCACGTGTTCGCATATATCTTAGACTCGTTTTTCATTTTGCCCTTTGAAATATTGAATCTCTGTGTCAATACTTATACTACCTTGATTCTTTAATGTCCATCTGGGTGGATTTATAATCAACTTTTCACAAGATATTTCTCAGAAATGTACATTTTCTTGACATACATATTCATTTCTGAATTCTCAAAATGAACTTCAGTGAATATTGAGTACTAACCCTAATATTTCTTCAGTAAGTGACCCAGTTTAACATCAATGAAAGTCTATTCATACGGGTCGTGATGTGTATTTTGAAGTAAATTTTCATTCAAAATTGTTAAATTCCTATTTCTTCGTATCATAGGATGTATCATTTCATCCAATATTCACAAATTGACATGCATGTGATTCACTTACATTCACTCCCTGTATCAGAACCCATGTATTTCTCCATGTTGCTTTACTTGCTTTTTCATGAGATTTCTTAGATAAAACATTACTTTTGAATTCCATCATCATTTTCGAAGCAAAACTCACAGTTTGGTGTAATTAGTAACCCTAATATTACCACTAGACGTACACCTACTTGGATTGAATGTTTATCTGAATACCAGATTTCATGTATTTTTTAAAATATCAATTCAATCCATTATTTAAAATAGTAACCAGTTATATTTTTTATTCACCCTATGGTCTATTCATGCATCATCTCTATATACGTAAACCCAGGGTGCACCTCTTTTTATCCCCAAACTCTAAATGACAGGGTTTGAAAACATGCTCCCAGAAATGGTGGAAGAAATACACATGTCACCTCCTCCCTGTATTCCTTTCATCACATCATCTTCTGGACACCAAATGCAAAACTCACACTCACCTTATGATTCTTCCAAAGCCTGATTTTAATGAGAGCATGGATTACTAAAATCATCTAAGTCCGCTTTGCCTATTGTTTTCAATATTCAATCCTATGGTGAGCGTACACTTGTTTCTTCCTAGGATAGTGTATTCAACCACCCCCCTGTTGAAAATATCCCTGATCTTATCACTCATTTTGTACTTTGCCCGATCTCCTAACATCCCAATTGATATCTATTTCCCCAAGTGCCTTGTTGTGACTGACTCTTCATGTGTGCTGACATTCCCATTTACACTCTAATAGAAATTCATTCGATTGCAAAAAGGGCCTTTTGCCCAAATCCTAAACTCACTCTTCTTCCTTACCCTACACTGGAATCCTGTCTACTATCTCAATATCACTGGAAGTTCTCTTTCACATTCAGTGGTCCCAGGTCCAAGATCTTATGCAATTATATATGGATTTAGAGGATTCACCTCTGCAGAACATCATTCAAAACTATGTATCCAAATCAAGGGCCCAACACCCTTGTGTGCTTCAGCTCTTACCTAGTTTTCACCTTCCATTCTTATAAATATCCCAGTTGCCCAATCCCCGTATTCATCCAGCAGAATGACTCCTAAGCCAAATCGAACCTGATATGACCCTGAAGCAGACTCTGTTCCCTCAATCTATTTTCACATAACAGCAGGTCCTGAGTTGATCTTGCCATACAGGTATGTAGGGAATCCTCCAGCTGCTGAGAAGCTCAAAGGTAGATGCAGAAATGATCCCTGGAGCCAATGTAGGCAGCTAGGTAGGACCTGTGAGGTCTAAAGTCATCTTCCATGGCCAACAACCCAGTGAGGATGAAGGGATGTGGCTGAATCAGCCTCTCTCTTCTCAATGCAGGGAAGATGGACACAATCAGGCCTGGGTGGGTTGCTGATCCCGGGCTCCTAGGGTATATAGACCTTTATGACTTGTGAAAATGTCACAGGAAGGTGGGGCAGCCTCCCTCTCATGGGACCCTTGGAAACAACTGTTAGGACAAAGTGGTTGCCAAGGCAGTGACCTCATTCACTTCCCTGAAGGAAGTGACCTCACCTCACTTCCTTGGTGATGGAACTCTCTGAACGTGGGATCCAGGAGGCGAGGCACCCAGAGGCAATTCCAGTCCCAGTGGGCTCCCTTGTTTTTTCTGTACCAAGGCCAGAGTCATTCTTTCTTGGCACCTGGTGATGTGTGGGTAGCCAAATGCCTTGAATGGTCTGAACAGGGGCCTTTCCTGAGAAAGAAGTGTTGGCTCATTGCTGGCTCCTGACAACTACACAGAGATGGCCAAGGAGACCAGAGCTGAGACAGGACCGACCACTGCTGGGGAACAAATTTTCACCCACCAGTCAGAGATCAGAGTGGATAGATGCAGACCAAATACAGGGGTGGTTTGTGTGTCTCAGTGGGTGTGTGTTTCAATTTGGCATTTTGTCTCATGTTCTGAGATCATGTAGGAAAAACGTGTTTGTTGTTGTTGTTGTTGTTGTTGTTCTTGTTTGTTGGTTTGAAATGGACTGTTAACTAGTGAGTCTTTCTATAGAGTCAGTGGATCCCACTGGGTTTGTGGTTAAAGAGAGTAGAGAGAAGAATGCAGCCGTGAATGTGTCCTGTCTAGTGGAAATCTTTGCAGGACTCCTCAAGGCCAATTGATGAATGGACTGCTGCTTGTCTTGCAGATGGGAAACACCTACCAAGATCCCAAGTTCCTGTATTCTTCCAGAATTTTGGCCACTCTCTGAAGGGGTTCGTGTTTTTGTGAACAAGATGGGTACCACCTTCAAGCTCTGTGACAAGGCCATGGACTGGATTGCTGACGGGAATGCCAAGCATCTCAGAAAAGTAAAAATTAGCATGACTGGTAAGGATCTCTCTGGAGAATCCCTGCTTGCATAGATAGCCACCCAAGTTGCATGATTAGGAGCTGTCAGTGCCACAGTGTTCAATTAAAGAAAAGTTTTTCTCCAGGCTTCTTTCCTCCCTATTGTTCTGTTCCCCTGAATGTCAGGGAGGTGTTTGCCTTAGGGCACTCCTTTGGGAATCCTTCAGAAAAGAGTTTCAAACGGAAAGGAAGAGGCCCAATCTGTGCCTTTTAGGTAAAGTGCTTTGTAAAGGCTGTGTCTGAATCAGACTCTTGGCCCTGTGTGTGGCTGTGAATTACATTCTCAGCACCCCAGGAAACTCAAGAAAAATCCCATGTGTCCATGCACATCTAAAAGGATGAAAAAGAAGTGTAATATTGGACGAAGTCTCTTGCCTTCCTCTGGTCAGGCTCCTGACACCGATGAAGTAAGAACAGGGATCCTCTGGGTCAAATGAGTTGTTGCAAGCCATCCAGTAACTAGCACACAGGTGTTTGGGTGTTTTCATGAGTCCAGTACACATAAAGAATCTACCCCTGGCAGGCAGGAGGCCTCGAATTTGAGAAGCAGAGCAGTATTAACTACAGGCCCATTTTATCTATCCTGTTTCTCAGGAAGGGTGTCCAGGCCACCATGACATTTGGCACATGATGGGCATGAGCCCTTACTTTGCACACCATCTTAGACTGCTCCCCCTATGGAAACCCCCAGCCAGAATGTTATGATGAGTATCTGTATGGAAGAAGAGGAGGGCCATGTGGGAGTGTTTTTGTTAGAATAGTGGTCTTTTGTGTGGTGGTTGGAAAAGATGAGTGGGTCCACCTCAGCTTGAACTCTGGTGTGATGCCATTAGAGACTCAGTTCTGGAACTGATCTCAGAGAACTCTTGCCATGAATCGAGTTGGGATTTTACAAGGCCAGGCATTAGAGGAGCCCTTGGAAACTGAGATCTAGGCCGAGGGTGGCTTCCTCCACAGCACTGGGAATGTCAGCCAGGATTTCACATGATTTTGCTGTTAAAGCCTTTTCAGCTATAGTTGAGAGCCAAAACTCACATGAACCTCATATTTTAGACCCCCAATGGGCCTGGCTTCCTGTGACCTTTCGCCACTCCGTGAAAAGCCTTGCCTGCATGCGATCTCCAGAGCTTTTACTGAAAGGAGATTCCTCAGCCCTTAATGGCTCGTGAATGAATCAAAACCCACAGTGCCAACTTCTTCATTCTTGAGATATGGCTAGGCCAATAACATGAAGGTTTTGAGAATCCCATGACCAGAAATCCCCGGAGAACCTTTAGATCTCCTGTTGCTCATCATGACTGAACCCGCCATTGCCGTTTTTGACTGAGTGGAATTCATGACCATGGTGAAGAACAGAGATGTCAGTGAGTAGGAGCCAGCAGGGAACTGGGTCTGGAGCAATGGAGTGCAGGTGTGTGACCAACATCTGTGGTGAGCCCCTGTGGTTCTGTCATTGGTATCCAAATGACATGTGACTGACAAGGTGCAGCCAGCAGACCCTAAAATGTAAAGGCATGTTGTTGAGGGGAGAGGATCTGGTGCGATGCTCAGAATCAAGTTGCTACGCACAAGTGGGAAAGATATATGGGGTAGCAGCCCAGTTTGTGTTTTTTTCCGTCAGACCCTGACTCACCCCACGTGACAGAGCTCCTTCCAGCGCTGTGTCCCGGTTGACCTTTATGTATTTCAAAAACAAACACCAGATTTCCAGGGAAGCTGCAAGAAATGCCATTAAAACTGGACTGTGAGCCAAAGGCTTCACAATCCCCCCAGGGAGACACTCATACCCCAATGGCCACAGTTACCTACAAAGAGAGGATTCAGCTCTGCTGCCTCCTGTTCGTATTGGGAAATAGTATACCATGTCCTCGTGTTCACATAGACTGAGACCAAGCTTTCCTGGTCTCACTGCAAAGGAAGCTAAGTCACAAAGCTATATTTCTAGTGCACAAATGTCAGAGGCAGATAGTCAAGAAGTCATTAGGCCAGCAAAGTTCCATGTTTGTGGAATGTTTACCCTGTCCCCTACCATTGGGATCTCTTGTGCCACACCCAAGTTTGTGAGCTCCTGAGAATTTCCTATTCCAGATATGTATTCACAGATTTTGTTCCTCTTCTCCTCTCATTGTGTCTTATTTGGGGTGATAGTAATGTCAAGGCATTGTGGTGGATGACAGTGGAAGATTGTTATGTGGCACGTGTTCGCATATATCTTAGACTCGTTTTTCATTTTGCCCTTTGAAATATTGAATCTCTGTGTCAATACTTATACTACCTTGATTCTTTAATGTCCATCTGGGTGGATTTATAATCAACTTTTCACAAGATATTTCTCAGAAATGTACATTTTCTTGACATACATATTCATTTCTGAATTCTCAAAATGAACTTCAGTGAATATTGAGTACTAACCCTAATATTTCTTCAGTAAGTGACCCAGTTTAACATCAATGAAAGTCTATTCATACGGGTCGTGATGTGTATTTTGAAGTAAATTTTCATTCAAAATTGTTAAATTCCTATTTCTTCGTATCATAGGATGTATCATTTCATCCAATATTCACAAATTGACATGCATGTGATTCACTTACATTCACTCCCTGTATCAGAACCCATGTATTTCTCCATGTTGCTTTACTTGCTTTTTCATGAGATTTCTTAGATAAAACATTACTTTTGAATTCCATCATCATTTTCGAAGCAAAACTCACAGTTTGGTGTAATTAGTAACCCTAATATTACCACTAGACGTACACCTACTTGGATTGAATGTTTATCTGAATACCAGATTTCATGTATTTTTTAAAATATCAATTCAATCCATTATTTAAAATAGTAACCAGTTATATTTTTTATTCACCCTATGGTCTATTCATGCATCATCTCTATATACGTAAACCCAGGGTGCACCTATTTTTATCCCCAAACTCTAAATGACAGGGTTTGAAAACATGCTCCCAGAAATGGTGGAAGAAATACACATGTCACCTCCTCCCTGTATTCCTTTCATCACATCATCTTCTGGACACCAAATGCAAAACTCACACTCACCTTATGATTCTTCCAAAGCCTGATTTTAATGAGAGCATGGATTACTAAAATCATCTAAGTCCGCTTTGCCTATTGTTTTCAATATTCAATCCTATGGTGAGCGTACACTTGTTTCTTCCTAGGATAGTGTATTCAACCACCCCCCTGTTGAAAATATCCCTGATCTTATCACTCATTTTGTACTTTGCCCGATCTCCTAACATCCCAATTGATATCTATTTCCCCAAGTGCCTTGTTGTGACTGACTCTTCATGTGTGCTGACATTCCCATTTACACTCTAATAGAAATTCATTCGATTGCAAAAAGGGCCTTTTGCCCAAATCCTAAACTCACTCTTCTTCCTTACCCTACACTGGAATCCTGTCTACTATCTCAATATCACTGGAAGTTCTCTTTCACATTCAGTGGTCCCAGGTCCAAGATCTTATGCCATTGTATATGGATTTAGAGGATTCACCTCTGCAGAACATCATTCAAAACTATGTATCCAAATCAAGGGCCCAACACCCTTGTGTGCTTCAGCTCTTACCTAGTTTTCACCTTCCATTCTTATAAATATCCCAGTTGCCCAATCCCCGTATTCATCCAGCAGAATGACTCCTAAGCCAAATCGAACCTGATATGACCCTGAAGCAGACTCTGTTCCCTCAATCTATTTTCACATAACAGCAGGTCCTGAGTTGATCTTGCCATACAGGTATGTAGGGAATCCTCCAGCTGCTGAGAAGCTCAAAGGTAGATGCAGAAATGATCCCTGGAGCCAATGTAGGCAGCTAGGTAGGACCTGTGAGGTCTAAAGTCATCTTCCATGGCCAACAACCCAGTGAGGATGAAGGGATGTGGCTGAATCAGCCTCTCTCTTCTCAATGCAGGGAAGATGGACACAATCAGGCCTGGGTGGGTTGCTGATCCCGGGCTCCTAGGGTATATAGACCTTTATGACTTGTGAAAATGTCACAGGAAGGTGGGGCAGCCTCCCTCTCATGGGACCCTTGGAAACAACTGTTAGGACAAAGTGGTTGCCAAGGCAGTGACCTCATTCACTTCCCTGAAGGAAGTGACCTCACCTCACTTCCTTGGTGATGGAACTCTCTGAACGTGGGATCCAGGAGGCGAGGCACCCAGAGGCAATTCCAGTCCCAGTGGGCTCCCTTGTTTTTTCTGTACCAAGGCCAGAGTCATTCTTTCTTGGCACCTGGTGATGTGTGGGTAGCCAAATGCCTTGAATGGTCTGAACAGGGGCCTTTCCTGAGAAAGAAGTGTTGGCTCATTGCTGGCTCCTGACAACTACACAGAGATGGCCAAGGAGACCAGAGCTGAGACAGGACCGGCCACTGCTGGGGAACAAATTTTCACCCACCAGTCAGAGGTCAGAGTGGATAGATGCAGACCAAATACAGGGGTGGTTTGTGTGTCTCAGTGGGTGTGTGTTTCAATTTGGCATTTTGTCTCATGTTCTGAGATCATGTAGGAAAAACGTGTTTGTTGTTGTTGTTGTTGTTGTTGTTCTTGTTTGTTGGTTTGAAATGGACTGTTAACTAGTGAGTCTTTCTATAGAGTCAGTGGATCCCACTGGGTTTGTGGTTAAAGAGAGTAGAGAGAAGAATGCAGCCGTGAATGTGTCCTGTCTAGTGGAAATCTTTGCAGGACTCCTCAAGGCCAATTGATGAATGGACTGCTGCTTGTCTTGCAGATGGGAAACACCTACCAAGATCCCAAGTTCCTGTATTCTTCCAGAATTTTGGCCACTCTCTGAAGGGGTTCGTGTTTTTGTGAACAAGATGGGTACCACCTTCAAGCTCTGTGACAAGGCCATGGACTGGATTGCTGACGGGAATGCCAAGCATCTCAGAAAAGTAAAAATTAGCATGACTGGTAAGGATCTCTCTGGAGAATCCCTGCTTGCATAGATAGCCACCCAAGTTGCATGATTAGGAGCTGTCAGTGCCACAGTGTTCAATTAAAGAAAAGTTTTTCTCCAGGCTTCTTTCCTCCCTATTGTTCTGTTCCCCTGAATGTCAGGGAGGTGTTTGCCTTAGGGCACTCCTTTGGGAATCCTCCAGAAAAGAGTTTCAAACGGAAAGGAAGGGGCCCAATCTGTGCCTTTTAGGTAAAGTGCTTTGTAAAGGCTGTGTCTGAATCAGACTCTTGGCCCTGTGTGTGGCTGTGAATTACATTCTCAGCACCCCAGGAAACTCAAGAAAAATCCCATGTGTCCATGCACATCTAAAAGGATGAAAAAGAAGTGTAATATTGGACGAAGTCTCTTGCCTTCCTCTGGTCAGGCTCCTGACACCGATGAAGTAAGAACAGGGATCCTCTGGGTCAAATGAGTTGTTGCAAGCCATCCAGTAATTAGCACTCAGGTGTTTGGGTGTTTTCATGAGTCCAGTACACATAAAGAATCTACCCCTGGCAGGCAGGAGGCCTCGAATTTGAGAAGCAGAGCAGTATTAACTACAGGCCCATTTTATCTATCCTGTTTCTCAGGAAGGGTGTCCAGGCCACCATGACATTTGGCACATGATGGGCATGAGCCCTTACTTTGCACACCATCTTAGACTGCTCCCCCTATGGAAACCCCCAGCCAGAATGTTATGATGAGTATCTGTATGGAAGAAGAGGAGGGCCATGTGGGAGTGTTTTTGTTAGAATAGTGGTCTTTTGTGTGGTGGTTGGAAAAGATGAGTGGGTCCACCTCAGCTTGAACTCTGGTGTGATGCCATTAGAGACTCAGTTCTGGAACTGATCTCAGAGAACTCTTGCCATGAATCGAGTTGGGATTTTACAAGGCCAGGCATTAGAGGAGCCCTTGGAAACTGAGATCTAGGCCGAGGGTGGCTTCCTCCACAGCACTGGGAATCTCAGCCAGGATTTCACATGATTTTGCTGTTAAAGCCTTTTCAGCTATAGTTGAGAGCCAAAACTCACATGAACCTCATATTTTAGACCCCCAATGGGCCTGGCTTCCTGTGACCTTTCGCCACTCCGTGAAAAGCCTTGCCTGCATGCGATCTCCAGAGCTTTTACTGAAAGGAGATTCCTCAGCCCTTAATGGCTCGTGAATGAATCAAAACCCACAGTGCCAACTTCTTCATTCTTGAGATATGGCTAGGCCAATAACATGAAGGTTTTGAGAATCCCATGACCAGAAATCCCCGGAGAACCTTTAGATCTCCTGTTGCTCATCATGACTGAACCCGCCATTGCCGTTTTTGACTGAGTGGAATTCATGACCATGGTGAAGAACAGAGATGTCAGTGAGTAGGAGCCAGCAGGGAACTGGGTCTGGAGGAATGGAGTGCAGGTGTGTGACCAACATCTGTGGTGAGCCCCTGTGGTTCTGTCATTGGTATCCAAATGACATGTGACTGACAAGGTGCAGCCAGCAGACCCTAAAATGTAAAGGCATGTTGTTGTGGGGAGAGGATCTGGTGCGATGCTCAGAATCAAGTTGCTACGCACAAGTGGGAAAGATATATGGGGTAGCAGCCCAGTTTGTGTTTTTTTCCGTTAGACCCTGACTCACCCCACGTGACAGAGCTCCCTCCAGCGCTGTGTCCCGGTTGACCTTTATGTATTTCAAAAACAAACACCAGATTTCCAGGGAAGCTGCAAGAAATGCCATTAAAACTGGACTGTGAGCCAAAGGCTTCACAATCCCCCCAGGGAGACACTCATACCCCAATGGCCACAGTTACCTACAAAGAGAGGATTCAGCTCTGCTGCCCCCTGTTCGTATTGGGAAATAAGAAACCATGTCCTCGTGTTCACATAGACTGAGACCAAGCTTTCCTGGTCTCACTGCAAAGGAAGCTAAGTCACAAAGCTATATTTCTAGTGCACAAATGTCAGAGGCAGATAGTCAAGAAGTCATTAGGCCAGCAAAGTTCCATGTTTGTGGAATGTTTACCCTGTTCCCTACCATTGGGATCTCTTGTGCCACACCCAAGTTTGTGAGCTCCTCAGAATTTCCTATTCCAGATATGTATTCACAGATTTTGTTCCTCTTCTCCTCTCATTGTGTCTTATTTGGGGTGATAGTAATGTCAAGGCATTGTGGTGGATGACAGTGGAAGATTGTTATGTGGCACGTGTTCGCATATATCTTAGACTCGTTTCTCATTTTGCCCTTTGAAATATTGAATCTCTGTGTCAATACTTATACTACCTTGATTCTTTAATGTCCATCTGGGTGGATTTATAATCAACTTTTCACAAGATATTTCTGAGAAATGTACATTTTCTTGACATACATATTCATTTCTGAATTCTCAAAATGAACTTCAGTGAATATTGAGTACTAACCCTAATATTTCTTCAGTAAGTGACCCAGTTTAACATCAATGAAAGTCTATTCATACGGGACGTGATGTGTATTTTGAAGTAAATTTTCATTCAAAATTGTTAAATTCCTATTTCTTCGTATCATAGGATGTATCATTTCATCCAATATTCACAAATTGACATGCATGTGATTCACTTACATTCACTCCCTGTATCAGAACCCATGTATTTCTCCATGTTGCTTTACTTGCTTTTTCATGAGATTTCTTTTATAAAACATTACTTTTGAATTCCATCATCATTTTCGAAGCAAAACTCACAGTTTGGTGTAATTAGTAACCCTAATATTACCACTAGACGTACACCTACTTGAATTGAATGTTTATCTGAATACCAGATTTCATGTATTTTTTAAAATATCAATTCAATCCATTATTTAAAATAGTAACCAGTTATATTTTTTATTCACCCTATGGTCTATTCATGCATCATCTCTATATACGTAAACCCAGGGTGCACCTCTTTTTATCCCCAAACTCTAAATGACAGGGTTTGAAAACATGCTCCCAGAAATGGTGGAAGAAATACACATGTCACCTCCTCCCTGTATTCCTTTCATCACATCATCTTCTGGACACCAAATGCAAAACTCACACTCACCTTATGATTCTTCCAAAGCCTGATTTTAATGAGAGCATGGATTACTAAAATCATCTAAGTCCGCTTTGCCTATTGTTTTCAATATTCAATCCTATGGTGAGCGTACACTTGTTTCTTCCTAGGATAGTGTATTCAACCACCCCCCTGTTGAAAATATCCCTGATCTTATCACTCATTTTGTACTTTGCCCGATCTCCTAACATCCCAATTGATATCTATTTCCCCAAGTGCCTTGTTGTGACTGACTCTTCATGTGTGCTGACATTCCCATTTACACTCTAATAGAAATTCATTCGATTGCAAAAAGGGCCTTTTGCCCAAATCCTAAACTCACTCTTCTTCCTTACCCTACACTGGAATCCTGTCTACTATCTCAATATCACTGGAAGTTCTCTTTCACATTCAGTGGTCCCAGGTCCAAGATCTTATGCCATTGTATATGGATTTAGAGGATTCACCTCTGCAGAACATCATTCAAAACTATGTATCCAAATCAAGGGCCCAACACCCTTGTGTGCTTCAGCTCTTACCTAGTTTTCACCTTCCATTCTTATAAATATCCCAGTTGCCCAATCCCCGTATTCATCCAGCAGAATGACTCCTAAGCCAAATCGAACCTGATATGACCCTGAAGCAGACTCTGTTCCCTCAATCTATTTTCACATAACAGCAGGTCCTGAGTTGATCTTGCCATACAGGTATGTAGGGAATCCTCCAGCTGCTGAGAAGCTCAAAGGTAGATGCAGAAATGATCCCTGGAGCCAATGTAGGCAGCTAGGTAGGACCTGTGAGGTCTAAAGTCATCTTCCATGGCCAACAACCCAGTGAGGATGAAGGGATGTGGCTGAATCAGCCTCTCTCTTCTCAATGCAGGGAAGATGGACACAATCAGGCCTGGGTGGGTTGCTGATCCCGGGCTCCTAGGGTCTATAGACCTTTATGACTTGTGAAAATGTCACAGGAAGGTGGGGCAGCCTCCCTCTCATGGGACCCTTCGAAACAACTGTTAGGACAAAGTGGTTGCCAAGGCAGTGACCTCATTCACTTCCCTGAAGGAAGTGACCTCACCTCACTTCCTTGGTGATGGAACTCTCTGAACGTGGGATCCAGGAGGCGAGGCACCCAGAGGCAATTCCAGTCCCAGTGGGCTCCCTTGTTTTTTCTGTACCAAGGCCAGAGTCATTCTTTCTTGGCACCTGGTGATGTGTGGGTAGCCAAATGCCTTGAATGGTCTGAACAGGGGCCTTTCCTGAGAAAGAAGTGTTGGCTCATTGCTGGCTCCTGACAACTACACAGAGATGGCCAAGGAGACCAGAGCTGAGACAGGACCGGCCACTGCTGGGGAACAAATTTTCACCCACCAGTCAGAGGTCAGAGTGGATAGATGCAGACCAAATACAGGGGTGGTTTGTGTGTCTCAGTGGGTGTGTGTTTCAATTTGGCATTTTGTCTCATGTTCTGAGATCATGTAGGAAAAACGTGTTTGTTGTTGTTGTTGTTGTTGTTGTTCTTGTTTGTTGGTTTGAAATGGACTGTTAACTAGTGAGTCTTTCTATAGAGTCAGTGGATCCCACTGGGTTTGTGGTTAAAGAGAGTAGAGAGAAGAATGCAGCCGTGAATGTGTCCTGTCTAGTGGAAATCTTTGCAGGACTCCTCAAGGCCAATTGATGAATGGACTGCTGCTTGTCTTGCAGATGGGAAACACCTACGAAGATCCCAAGTTCCTGTATTCTTCCAGAATTTTGGCCACTCTCTGAAGGGGTTCGTGTTTTTGTGAACAAGATGGGTACCACCTTCAAGCTCTGTGACAAGGCCATGGACTGGATTGCTGACGGGAATGCCAAGCATCTCAGAAAAGTAAAAATTAGCATGACTGGTAAGGATCTCTCTGGAGAATCCCTGCTTGCATAGATAGCCACCCAAGTTGCATGATTAGGAGCTGTCAGTGCCACAGTGTTCAATTAAAGAAAAGTTTTTCTCCAGGCTTCTTTCCTCCCTATTGTTCTGTTCCCCTGAATGTCAGGGAGGTGTTTGCCTTAGGGCACTCCTTTGGGAATCCTCCAGAAAAGAGTTTCAAACGGAAAGGAAGGGGCCCAATCTGTGCCTTTTAGGTAAAGTGCTTTGTAAAGGCTGTGTCTGAATCAGACTCTTGGCCCTGTGTGTGGCTGTGAATTACATTCTCAGCACCCCAGGAAACTCAAGAAAAATCCCATGTGTCCATGCACATCTAAAAGGATGAAAAAGAAGTGTAATATTGGACGAAGTCTCTTGCCTTCCTCTGGTCAGGCTCCTGACACCGATGAAGTAAGAACAGGGATCCTCTGGGTCAAATGAGTTGTTGCAAGCCATCCAGTAAATAGCACACAGGTGTTTGGGTGTTTTCATGAGTCCAGTACACATAAAGAATCTACCCCTGGCAGGCAGGAGGCCTCGAATTTGAGAAGCAGAGCAGTATTAACTACAGGCCCATTTTATCTATCCTGTTTCTCAGGAAGGGTGTCCAGGCCACCATGACATTTGGCACATGATGGGCATGAGCCCTTACTTTGCACACCATCTTAGACTGCTCCCCCTATGGAAACCCCCAGCCAGAATGTTATGATGAGTATCTGTATGGAAGAAGAGGAGGGCCATGTGGGAGTGTTTTTGTTAGAATAGTGGTCTTTTGTGTGGTGGTTGGAAAAGATGAGTGGGTCCACCTCAGCTTGAACTCTGGTGTGATGCCATTAGAGACTCAGTTCTGGAACTGATCTCAGAGAACTCTTGCCATGAATCGAGTTGGGATTTTACAAGGCCAGGCATTAGAGGAGCCCTTGGAAACTGAGATCTAGGCCGAGGGTGGCTTCCTCCACAGCACTGGGAATCTCAGCCAGGATTTCACATGATTTTGCTGTTAAAGCCTTTTCAGCTATAGTTGAGAGCCAAAACTCACATGAACCTCATATTTTAGACCCCCAATGGGCCTGGCTTCCTGTGACCTTTCGCCACTCCGTGAAAAGCCTTGCCTGCATGCGATCTCCAGAGCTTTTACTGAAAGGAGATTCCTCAGCCCTTAATGGCTCGTGAATGAATCAAAACCCACAGTGCCAACTTCTTCATTCTTGAGATATGGCTAGGCCAATAACATGAAGGTTTTGAGAATCCCATGACCAGAAATCCCCGGAGAACCTTTAGATCTCCTGTTGCTCATCATGACTGAACCCGCCATTGCCGTTTTTGACTGAGTGGAATTCATGACCATGGTGAAGAACAGAGATGTCAGTGAGTAGGAGCCAGCAGGGAACTGGGTCTGGAGGAATGGAGTGCAGGTGTGTGACCAACATCTGTGGTGAGCCCCTGTGGTTCTGTCATTGGTATCCAAATGACATGTGACTGACAAGGTGCAGCCAGCAGACCCTAAAATGTAAAGGCATGTTGTTGTGGGGAGAGGATCTGGTGCGATGCTCAGAATCAAGTTGCTACGCACAAGTGGGAAAGATATATGGGGTAGCAGCCCAGTTTGTGTTTTTTTCCGTCAGACCCTGACTCACCCCACGTGACAGAGCTCCCTCCAGCGCTGTGTCCCGGTTGACCTTTATGTATTTCAAAAACAAACACCAGATTTCCAGGGAAGCTGCAAGAAATGCCATTAAAACTGGACTGTGAGCCAAAGGCTTCACAATCCCCCCAGGGAGACACTCATACCCCAATGGCCACAGTTACCTACAAAGAGAGGATTCAGCTCTGCTGCCCCCTGTTCGTATTGGGAAATAGGAAACCATGTCCTCGTGTTCACATAGACTGAGACCAAGCTTTCCTGGTCTCACTGCAAAGGAAGCTAAGTCACAAAGCTATATTTCTAGTGCACAAATGTCAGAGGCAGATAGTCAAGAAGTCATTAGGCCAGCAAAGTTCCATGTTTGTGGAATGTTTACCCTGTTCCCTACCATTGGGATCTCTTGTGCCACACCCAAGTTTGTGAGCTCCTCAGAATTTCCTATTCCAGATATGTATTCACAGATTTTGTTCCTCTTCTCCTCTCATTGTGTCTTATTTGGGGTGATAGTAATGTCAAGGCATTGTGGTGGATGACAGTGGAAGATTGTTATGTGGCACGTGTTCGCATATATCTTAGACTCGTTTCTCATTTTGCCCTTTGAAATATTGAATCTCTGTGTCAATACTTATACTACCTTGATTCTTTAATGTCCATCTGGGTGGATTTATAATCAACTTTTCACAAGATATTTCTGAGAAATGTACATTTTCTTGACATACATATTCATTTCTGAATTCTCAAAATGAACTTCAGTGAATATTGAGTACTAACCCTAATATTTCTTCAGTAAGTGACCCAGTTTAACATCAATGAAAGTCTATTCATACGGGACGTGATGTGTATTTTGAAGTAAATTTTCATTCAAAATTGTTAAATTCCTATTTCTTCGTATCATAGGATGTATCATTTCATCCAATATTCACAAATTGACATGCATGTGATTCACTTACATTCACTCCCTGTATCAGAACCCATGTATTTCTCCATGTTGCTTTACTTGCTTTTTCATGAGATTTCTTTTATAAAACATTACTTTTGAATTCCATCATCATTTTCGAAGCAAAACTCACAGTTTGGTGTAATTAGTAACCCTAATATTACCACTAGACGTACACCTACTTGAATTGAATGTTTATCTGAATACCAGATTTCATGTATTTTTTAAAATATCAATTCAATCCATTATTTAAAATAGTAACCAGTTATATTTTTTATTCACCCTATGGTCTATTCATGCATCATCTCTATATACGTAAACCCAGGGTGCACCTCTTTTTATCCCCAAACTCTAAATGACAGGGTTTGAAAACATGCTCCCAGAAATGGTGGAAGAAATACACATGTCACCTCCTCCCTGTATTCCTTTCATCACATCATCTTCTGGACACCAAATGCAAAACTCACACTCACCTTATGATTCTTCCAAAGCCTGATTTTAATGAGAGCATGGATTACTAAAATCATCTAAGTCCGCTTTGCCTATTGTTTTCAATATTCAATCCTATGGTGAGCGTACACTTGTTTCTTCCTAGGATAGTGTATTCAACCACCCCCCTGTTGAAAATATCCCTGATCTTATCACTCATTTTGTACTTTGCCCGATCTCCTAACATCCCAATTGATATCTATTTCCCCAAGTGCCTTGTTGTGACTGACTCTTCATGTGTGCTGACATTCCCATTTACACTCTAATAGAAATTCATTCGATTGCAAAAAGGGCCTTTTGCCCAAATCCTAAACTCACTCTTCTTCCTTACCCTACACTGGAATCCTGTCTACTATCTCAATATCACTGGAAGTTCTCTTTCACATTCAGTGGTCCCAGGTCCAAGATCTTATGCCATTGTATATGGATTTAGAGGATTCACCTCTGCAGAACATCATTCAAAACTATGTATCCAAATCAAGGGCCCAACACCCTTGTGTGCTTCAGCTCTTACCTAGTTTTCACCTTCCATTCTTATAAATATCCCAGTTGCCCAATCCCCGTATTCATCCAGCAGAATGACTCCTAAGCCAAATCGAACCTGATATGACCCTGAAGCAGACTCTGTTCCCTCAATCTATTTTCACATAACAGCAGGTCCTGAGTTGATCTTGCCATACAGGTATGTAGGGAATCCTCCAGCTGCTGAGAAGCTCAAAGGTAGATGCAGAAATGATCCCTGGAGCCAATGTAGGCAGCTAGGTAGGACCTGTGAGGTCTAAAGTCATCTTCCATGGCCAACAACCCAGTGAGGATGAAGGGATGTGGCTGAATCAGCCTCTCTCTTCTCAATGCAGGGAAGATGGACACAATCAGGCCTGGGTGGGTTGCTGATCCCGGGCTCCTAGGGTATATAGACCTTTATGACTTGTGAAAATGTCACAGGAAGGTGGGGCAGCCTCCCTCTCATGGGACCCTTGGAAACAACTGTTAGGACAAAGTGGTTGCCAAGGCAGTGACCTCATTCACTTCCCTGAAGGAAGTGACCTCACCTCACTTCCTTGGTGATGGAACTCTCTGAACGTGGGATCCAGGAGGCGAGGCACCCAGAGGCAATTCCAGTCCCAGTGGGCTCCCTTGTTTTTTCTGTACCAAGGCCAGAGTCATTCTTTCTTGGCACCTGGTGATGTGTGGGTAGCCAAATGCCTTGAATGGTCTGAACAGGGGCCTTTCCTGAGAAAGAAGTGTTGGCTCATTGCTGGCTCCTGACAACTACACAGAGATGGCCAAGGAGACCAGAGCTGAGACAGGACCGGCCACTGCTGGGGAACAAATTTTCACCCACCAGTCAGAGGTCAGAGTGGATAGATGCAGACCAAATACAGGGGTGGTTTGTGTGTCTCAGTGGGTGTGTGTTTCAATTTGGCATTTTGTCTCATGTTCTGAGATCATGTAGGAAAAACGTGTTTGTTGTTGTTGTTGTTGTTGTTGTTCTTGTTTGTTGGTTTGAAATGGACTGTTAACTAGTGAGTCTTTCTATAGAGTCAGTGGATCCCACTGGGTTTGTGGTTAAAGAGAGTAGAGAGAAGAATGCAGCCGTGAATGTGTCCTGTCTAGTGGAAATCTTTGCAGGACTCCTCAAGGCCAATTGATGAATGGACTGCTGCTTGTCTTGCAGATGGGAAACACCTACCAAGATCCCAAGTTCCTGTATTCTTCCAGAATTTTGGCCACTCTCTGAAGGGGTTCGTGTTTTTGTGAACAAGATGGGTACCACCTTCAAGCTCTGTGACAAGGCCATGGACTGGATTGCTGACGGGAATGCCAAGCATCTCAGAAAAGTAAAAATTAGCATGACTGGTAAGGATCTCTCTGGAGAATCCCTGCTTGCATAGATAGCCACCCAAGTTGCATGATTAGGAGCTGTCAGTGCCACAGTGTTCAATTAAAGAAAAGTTTTTCTCCAGGCTTCTTTCCTCCCTATTGTTCTGTTCCCCTGAATGTCAGGGAGGTGTTTGCCTTAGGGCACTCCTTTGGGAATCCTCCAGAAAAGAGTTTCAAACGGAAAGGAAGGGGCCCAATCTGTGCCTTTTAGGTAAAGTGCTTTGTAAAGGCTGTGTCTGAATCAGACTCTTGGCCCTGTGTGTGGCTGTGAATTACATTCTCAGCACCCCAGGAAACTCAAGAAAAATCCCATGTGTCCATGCACATCTAAAAGGATGAAAAAGAAGTGTAATATTGGACGAAGTCTCTTGCCTTCCTCTGGTCAGGCTCCTGACACCGATGAAGTAAGAACAGGGATCCTCTGGGTCAAATGAGTTGTTGCAAGCCATCCAGTAACTAGCACACAGGTGTTTGGGTGTTTTCATGAGTCCAGTACACATAAAGAATCTACCCCTGGCAGGCAGGAGGCCTCGAATTTGAGAAGCAGAGCAGTATTAACTACAGGCCCATTTTATCTATCCTGTTTCTCAGGAAGGGTGTCCAGGCCACCATGACATTTGGCACATGATGGGCATGAGCCCTTACTTTGCACACCATCTTAGACTGCTCCCCCTATGGAAACCCCCAGCCAGAATGTTATGATGAGTATCTGTATGGAAGAAGAGGAGGGCCATGTGGGAGTGTTTTTGTTAGAATAGTGGTCTTTTGTGTGGTGGTTGGAAAAGATGAGTGGGTCCACCTCAGCTTGAACTCTGGTGTGATGCCATTAGAGACTCAGTTCTGGAACTGATCTCAGAGAACTCTTGCCATGAATCGAGTTGGGATTTTACAAGGCCAGGCATTAGAGGAGCCCTTGGAAACTGAGATCTAGGCCGAGGGTGGCTTCCTCCACAGCACTGGGAATCTCAGCCAGGATTTCACATGATTTTGCTGTTAAAGCCTTTTCAGCTATAGTTGAGAGCCAAAACTCACATGAACCTCATATTTTAGACCCCCAATGGGCCTGGCTTCCTGTGACCTTTCGCCACTCCGTGAAAAGCCTTGCCTGCATGCGATCTCCAGAGCTTTTACTGAAAGGAGATTCCTCAGCCCTTAATGGCTCGTGAATGAATCAAAACCCACAGTGCCAACTTCTTCATTCTTGAGATATGGCTAGGCCAATAACATGAAGGTTTTGAGAATCCCATGACCAGAAATCCCCGGAGAACCTTGAGATCTCCTGTTGCTCATCATGACTGAACCCGCCATTGCCCTTTTTGACTGAGTGGAATTCATGACCATGGTGAAGAACAGAGATGTCAGTGAGTAGGAGCCAGCAGGGAACTGGGTCTGGAGCAATGGAGTGCAGGTGTGTGACCAACATCTGTGGTGAGCCCCTGTGGTTCTGTCATTGGTATCCAAATGACATGTGACTGACAAGGTGCAGCCAGCAGACCCTAAAATGTAAAGGCATGTGGTTGTGGGGAGAGGATCTGGTGCGATGCTCAGAATCAAGTTGCTACGCACAAGTGGGAAAGATATATGGGGTAGCAGCCCAGTTTGTGTTTTTTTCCGTCAGACCCTGACTCACCCCACGTGACAGAGCTCCCTCCAGCGCTGTGTCCCGGTTGACCTTTATGTATTTCAAAAACAAACACCAGATTTCCAGGGAAGCTGCAAGAAATGCCATTAAAACTGGACTGTGAGCCAAAGGCTTCACAATCCCCCCAGGGAGACACTCATACCCCAATGGCCACAGTTACCTACAAAGAGAGGATTCAGCTCTGCTGCCTCCTGTTCGTATTGGGAAATAGGAAACCATGTCCTCGTGTTCACATAGACTGAGACCAAGCTTTCCTGGTCTCACTGCAAAGGAAGCTAAGTCACAAAGCTATATTTCTAGTGCACAAATGTCAGAGGCAGATAGTCAAGAAGTCATTAGGCCAGCAAAGTTCCATGTTTGTGGAATGTTTACCCTGTTCCCTACCATTGGGATCTCTTGTGCCACACCCAAGTTTGTGAGCTCCTCAGAATTTCCTATTCCAGATATGTATTCACAGATTTTGTTCCTCTTCTCCTCTCATTGTGTCTTATTTGGGGTGATAGTAATGTCAAGGCATTGTGGTGGATGACAGTGGAAGATTGTTATGTGGCACGTGTTCGCATATATCTTAGACTCGTTTCTCATTTTGCCCTTTGAAATATTGAATCTCTGTGTCAATACTTATACTACCTTGATTCTTTAATGTCCATCTGGGTGGATTTATAATCAACTTTTCACAAGATATTTCTCAGAAATGTACATTTTCTTGACATACATATTCATTTCTGAATTCTCAAAATGAACTTCAGTGAATATTGAGTACTAACCCTAATATTTCTTCAGTAAGTGACCCAGTTTAACATCAATGAAAGTCTATTCATACGGGACGTGATGTGTATTTTGAAGTAAATTTTCATTCAAAATTGTTAAATTCCTATTTCTTCGTATCATAGGATGTATCATTTCATCCAATATTCACAAATTGACATGCATGTGATTCACTTACATTCACTCCCTGTATCAGAACCCATGTATTTCTCCATGTTGCTTTACTTGCTTTTTCATGAGATTTCTTTTATAAAACATTACTTTTGAATTCCATCATCATTTTCGAAGCAAAACTCACAGTTTGGTGTAATTAGTAACCCTAATATTACCACTAGACGTACACCTACTTGGATTGAATGTTTATCTGAATACCAGATTTCATGTATTTTTTAAAATATCAATTCAATCCATTATTTAAAATAGTAACCAGTTATATTTTTTATTCACCCTATGGTCTATTCATGCATCATCTCTATATACGTAAACCCAGGGTGCACCTATTTTTAGCCCCAAACTCTAAATGACAGGGTTTGAAAACATGCTCCCAGAAATGGTGGAAGAAATACACATGTCACCTCCTCCCTGTATTCCTTTCATCACATCATCTTCTGGACACCAAATGCAAAACTCACACTCACCTTATGATTCTTCCAAAGCCTGATTTTAATGAGAGCATGGATTACTAAAATCATCTAAGTCCGCTTTGCCTATTGTTTTCAATATTCAATCCTATGGTGAGCGTACACTTGTTTCTTCCTAGGATAGTGTATTCAACCACCCCCCTGTTGAAAATATCCCTGATCTTATCACTCATTTTGTACTTTGCCCGATCTCCTAACATCCCAATTGATATCTATTTCCCCAAGTGCCTTGTTGTGACTGACTCTTCATGTGTGCTGACATTCCCATTTACACTCTAATAGAAATTCATTCGATTGCAAAAAGGGCCTTTTGCCCAAATCCTAAACTCACTCTTCTTCCTTACCCTACACTGGAATCCTGTCTACTATCTCAATATCACTGGAAGTTCTCTTTCACATTCAGTGGTCCCAGGTCCAAGATCTTATGCCATTGTATATGGATTTAGAGGATTCACCTCTGCAGAACATCATTCAAAACTATGTATCCAAATCAAGGGCCCAACACCCTTGTGTGCTTCAGCTCTTACCTAGTTTTCACCTTCCATTCTTATAAATATCCCAGTTGCCCAATCCCCGTATTCATCCAGCAGAATGACTCCTAAGCCAAATCGAACCTGATATGACCCTGAAGCAGACTCTGTTCCCTCAATCTATTTTCACATAACAGCAGGTCCTGAGTTGATCTTGCCATACAGGTATGTAGGGAATCCTCCAGCTGCTGAGAAGCTCAAAGGTAGATGCAGAAATGATCCCTGGAGCCAATGTAGGCAGCTAGGTAGGACCTGTGAGGTCTAAAGTCATCTTCCATGGCCAACAACCCAGTGAGGATGAAGGGATGTGGCTGAATCAGCCTCTCTCTTCTCAATGCAGGGAAGATGGACACAATCAGGCCTGGGTGGGTTGCTGATCCCGGGCTCCTAGGGTCTATAGACCTTTATGACTTGTGAAAATGTCACAGGAAGGTGGGGCAGCCTCCCTCTCATGGGACCCTTCGAAACAACTGTTAGGACAAAGTGGTTGCCAAGGTAGTGACCTCATTCACTTCCCTGAAGGAAGTGACCTCACCTCACTTCCTTGGTGATGGAACTCTCTGAACGTGGGATCCAGGAGGCGAGGCACCCAGAGGCAATTCCAGTCCCAGTGGGCTCCCTTGTTTTTTCTGTACCAAGGCCAGAGTCATTCTTTCTTGGCACCTGGTGATGTGTGGGTAGCCAAATGCCTTGAATGGTCTAAACAGGGGCCTTTCCTGAGAAAGAAGTGTTGGCTCATTGCTGGCTCCTGACAACTACACAGAGATGGCCAAGGAGACCAGAGCTGAGACAGGACCGGCCACTGCTGGGGAACAAATTTTCACCCACCAGTCAGAGGTCAGAGTGGATAGATGCAGACCAAATACAGGGGTGGTTTGTGTGTCTCAGTGGGTGTGTGTTTCAATTTGGCATTTTGTCTCATGTTCTGAGATCATGTAGGAAAAACGTGTTTGTTGTTGTTGTTGTTGTTGTTGTTCTTGTTTGTTGGTTTGAAATGGACTGTTAACTAGTGAGTCTTTCTATAGAGTCAGTGGATCCCACTGGGTTTGTGGTTAAAGAGAGTAGAGAGAAGAATGCAGCCGTGAATGTGTCCTGTCTAGTGGAAATCTTTGCAGGACTCCTCAAGGCCAATTGATGAATGGACTGCTGCTTGTCTTGCAGATGGGAAACACCTACCAAGATCCCAAGTTCCTGTATTCTTCCAGAATTTTGGCCACTCTCTGAAGGGGTTCGTGTTTTTGTGAACAAGATGGGTACCACCTTCAAGCTCTGTGACAAGGCCATGGACTGGATTGCTGACGGGAATGCCAAGCATCTCAGAAAAGTAAAAATTAGCATGACTGGTAAGGATCTCTCTGGAGAATCCCTGCTTGCATAGATAGCCACCCAAGTTGCATGATTAGGAGCTGTCAGTGCCACAGTGTTCAATTAAAGAAAAGTTTTTCTCCAGGCTTCTTTCCTCCCTATTGTTCTGTTCCCCTGAATGTCAGGGAGGTGTTTGCCTTAGGGCACTCCTTTGGGAATCCTCCAGAAAAGAGTTTCAAACGGAAAGGAAGGGGCCCAATCTGTGCCTTTTAGGTAAAGTGCTTTGTAAAGGCTGTCTGAATCAGACTCTTGGCCCTGTGTGTGGCTGTGAATTACATTCTCAGCACCCCAGGAAACTCAAGAAAAATCCCATGTGTCCATGCACATCTAAAAGGATGAAAAAGAAGTGTAATATTGGACGAAGTCTCTTGCCTTCCTCTGGTCAGGCTCCTGACACCGATGAAGTAAGAACAGGGATCCTCTGGGTCAAATGAGTTGTTGCAAGCCATCCAGTAACTAGCACACAGGTGTTTGGGTGTTTTCATGAGTCCAGTACACATAAAGAATCTACTCCTGGCAGGCAGGAGGCCTCGAATTTGAGAAGCAGAGCAGTATTAACTACAGGCCCATTTTATCTATCCTGTTTCTCAGGAAGGGTGTCCAGGCCACCATGACATTTGGCACATGATGGGCATGAGCCCTTACTTTGCACACCATCTTAGACTGCTCCCCCTATGGAAAACCCCAGCCAGAATGTTATGATGAGTATCTGTATGGAAGAAGAGGAGGGCCATGTGGGAGTGTTTTTGTTAGAATAGTGGTCTTTTGTGTGGTGGTTGGAAAAGATGAGTGGGTCCACCTCAGCTTGAACTCTGGTGTGATGCCATTAGAGACTCAGTTCTGGAACTGATCTCAGAGAACTCTTGCCATGAATCGAGTTGGGATTTTACAAGGCCAGGCATTAGAGGAGCCCTTGGAAACTGAGATCTAGGCCGAGGGTGGCTTCCTCCACAGCACTGGGAATCTCAGCCAGGATTTCACATGATTTTGCTGTTAAAGCCTTTTCAGCTATAGTTGAGAGCCAAAACTCACATGAACCTCATATTTTAGACCCCCAATGGGCCTGGCTTCCTGTGACCTTTCGCCACTCCGTGAAAAGCCTTGCCTGCATGCGATCTCCAGAGCTTTTACTGAAAGGAGATTCCTCAGCCCTTAATGGCTCGTGAATGAATCAAAACCCACAGTGCCAACTTCTTCATTCTTGAGATATGGCTAGGCCAATAACATGAAGGTTTTGAGAATCCCATGACCAGAAATCCCCGGAGAACCTTTAGATCTCCTGTTGCTCATCATGACTGAACCCGCCATTGCCGTTTTTGACTGAGTGGAATTCATGACCATGGTGAAGAACAGAGATGTCAGTGAGTAGGAGCCAGCAGGGAACTGGGTCTGGAGCAATGGAGTGCAGGTGTGTGACCAACATCTGTGGTGAGCCCCTGTGGTTCTGTCATTGGTATCCAAATGACATGTGACTGACAAGGTGCAGCCAGCAGACCCTAAAATGTAAAGGCATGTTGTTGTGGGGAGAGGATCTGGTGCGATGCTCAGAATCAAGTTGCTACGCACAAGTGGGAAAGATATATGGGGTAGCAGCCCAGTTTGTGTTTTTTTCCGTCAGACCCTGACTCACCCCACGTGACAGAGCTCCCTCCAGAGCTGTGTCCCGGTTGACCTTTATGTATTTCAAAAACAAACACCAGAATTCCAGGGAAGCTGCAAGAAATGCCATTAAAACTGGACTGTGAGCCAAAGGCTTCACAATCCCCCCAGGGAGACACTCATACCCCAATGGCCACAGTTACCTACAAAGAGAGGATTCAGCTCTGCTGCCCCCTGTTCGTATTGGGAAATAGGAAACCATGTCCTCGTGTTCACATAGACTGAGACCAAGCTTTCCTGGTCTCACTGCAAAGGAAGCTAAATCACAAAGCTATATTTCTAGTGCACAAATGTCAGAGGCAGATAGTCAAGAAGTCATTAGGCCAGCAAAGTTCCATGTTTGTGGAATGTTTACCCTGTTCCCTACCATTGGGATCTCTTGTGCCACACCCAAGTTTGTGAGCTCCTCAGAATTTCCTATTCCAGATATGTATTCACAGATTTTGTTCCTCTTCTCCTCTCATTGTGTCTTATTTGGGGTGATAGTAATGTCAAGGCATTGTGGTGGATGACAGTGGAAGATTGTTATGTGGCACGTGTTCGCATATATCTTAGACTCGTTTCTCATTTTGCCCTTTGAAATATTGAATCTCTGTGTCAATACTTATACTACCTTGATTCTTTAATGTCCATCTGGGTGGATTTATAATCAACTTTTCACAAGATATTTCTGAGAAATGTACATTTTCTTGACATACATATTCATTTCTGAATTCTCAAAATGAACTTCAGTGAATATTGAGTACTAACCCTAATATTTCTTCAGTAAGTGACCCAGTTTAACATCAATGAAAGTCTATTCATATGGGACGTGATGTGTATTTTGAAGTAAATTTTCATTCAAAATTGTTAAATTCCTATTTCTTCGTATCATAGGATGTATCATTTCATCCAATATTCACAAATTGACATGCATGTGATTCACTTACATTCACTCCCTGTATCAGAACCCATGTATTTCTCCATGTTGCTTTACTTGCTTTTTCATGAGATTTCTTTTATAAAACATTACTTTTGAATTCCATCATCATTTTCGAAGCAAAACTCACAGTTTGGTGTAATTAGTAACCCTAATATTACCACTAGACGTACACCTACTTGAATTGAATGTTTATCTGAATACCAGATTTCATGTATTTTTTAAAATATCAATTCAATCCATTATTTAAAATAGTAACCAGTTATATTTTTTATTCACCCTATGGTCTATTCATGCATCATCTCTATATACGTAAACCCAGGGTGCACCTATTTTTATCCCCAATCTCTAAATGACAGGGTTTGAAAACATGCTCCCAGAAATGGTGGAAGAAATACACATGTCACCTCCTCCCTGTATTCCTTTCATCACATCATCTTCTGGACACCAAATGCAAAACTCACACTCACCTTATGATTCTTCCAAAGCCTGATTTTAATGAGAGCATGGATTACTAAAATCATCTAAGTCCGCTTTGCCTATTGTTTTCAATATTCAATCCTATGGTGAGCGTACACTTGTTTCTTCCTAGGATAGTGTATTCAACCACCCCCCTGTTGAAAATATCCCTGATCTTATCACTCATTTTGTACTTTGCCCGATCTCCTAACATCCCAATTGATATCTATTTCCCCAAGTGCCTTGTTGTGACTGACTCTTCATGTGTGCTGACATTCCCATTTACACTCTAATAGAAATTCATTCGATTGCAAAAAGGGCCTTTTGCCCAAATCCTAAACTCACTCTTCTTCCTTACCCTACACTGGAATCCTGTCTACTATCTCAATATCACTGGAAGTTCTCTTTCACATTCAGTGGTCCCAGGTCCAAGATCTTATGCCATTGTATATGGATTTAGAGGATTCACCTCTGCAGAACATCATTCAAAACTATGTATCCAAATCAAGGGCCCAACACCCTTGTGTGCTTCAGCTCTTACCTAGTTTTCACCTTCCATTCTTATAAATATCCCAGTTGCCCAATCCCCGTATTCATCCAGCAGAATGACTCCTAAGCCAAATCGAACCTGATATGACCCTGAAGCAGACTCTGTTCCCTCAATCTATTTTCACATAACAGCAGGTCCTGAGTTGATCTTGCCATACAGGTATGTAGGGAATCCTCCAGCTGCTGAGAAGCTCAAAGGTAGATGCAGAAATGATCCCTGGAGCCAATGTAGGCAGCTAGGTAGGACCTGTGAGGTCTAAAGTCATCTTCCATGGCCAACAACCCAGTGAGGATGAAGGGATGTGGCTGAATCAGCCTCTCTCTTCTCAATGCAGGGAAGATGGACACAATCAGGCCTGGGTGGGTTGCTGATCCCGGGCTCCTAGGGTATATAGACCTTTATGACTTGTGAAAATGTCACAGGAAGGTGGGGCAGCCTCCCTCTCATGGGACCCTTGGAAACAACTGTTAGGACAAAGTGGTTGCCAAGGCAGTGACCTCATTCACTTCCCTGAAGGAAGTGACCTCACCTCACTTCCTTGGTGATGGAACTCTCTGAACGTGGGATCCAGGAGGCGAGGCACCCAGAGGCAATTCCAGTCCCAGTGGGCTCCCTTGTTTTTTCTGGACCAAGGCCAGAGTCATTCTTTCTTGGCACCTGGTGATGTGTGGGTAGCCAAATGCCTTGAAAGGTCTGAACAGGGGCCTTTCCTGAGAAAGAAGTGTTGGCTCATTGCTGGCTCCTGACAACTACACAGAGATGGCCAAGGAGACCAGAGCTGAGACAGGACCGGCCACTGCTGGGGAACAAATTTTCACCCACCAGTCAGAGGTCAGAGTGGATAGATGCAGACCAAATACAGGGGTGGTTTGTGTGTCTCAGTGGGTGTGTGTTTCAATTTGGCATTTTGTCTCATGTTCTGAGATCATGTAGGAAAAACGTGTTTGTTGTTGTTGTTGTTGTTGTTGTTTGTTGGTTTGAAATGGACTGTTAACTAGTGAGTCTTTCTATAGAGTCAGTGGATCCCACTGGGTTTGTGGTTAAAGAGAGTAGAGAGAAGAATGCAGCCGTGAATGTGTCCTGTCTAGTGGAAATCTTTGCAGGACTCCTCAAGGCCAATTGATGAATGGACTGCTGCTTGTCTTGCAGATGGGAAACACCTACCAAGATCCCAAGTTCCTGTATTCTTCCAGAATTTTGGCCACTCTCTGAAGGGGTTCGTGTTTTTGTGAACAAGATGGGTACCACCTTCAAGCTGTGTGACAAGGCCATGGACTGGATTGCTGACGGGAATGCCAAGCATCTCAGAAAAGTAAAAATTAGCATGACTGGTAAGGATCTCTCTGGAGAATCCCTGCTTGCATAGATAGCCACCCAAGTTGCATGATTAGGAGCTGTCAGTGCCACAGTGTTCAATTAAAGAAAAGTTTTTCTCCAGGCTTCTTTCCTCCCTATTGTTCTGTTCCCCTGAATGTCAGGGAGGTGTTTGCCTTAGGGCACTCCTTTGGGAATCCTCCAGAAAAGAGTTTCAAACGGAAAGGAAGAGGCCCAATCTGTGCCTTTTAGGTAAAGTGCTTTGTAAAGGCTGTGTCTGAATCAGACTCTTGGCCCTGTGTGTGGCTGTGAATTACATTCTCAGCACCCCAGGAAACTCAAGAAAAATCCCATGTGTCCATGCACATCTAAAAGGATGAAAAAGAAGTGTAATATTGGACGAAGTCTCTTGCCTTCCTCTGGTCAGGCTCCTGACACCGATGAAGTAAGAACAGGGATCCTCTGGGTCAAATGAGTTGTTGCAAGCCATCCAGTAACTAGCACACAGGTGTTTGGGTGTTTTCATGAGTCCAGTACACATAAAGAATCTACCCCTGGCAGGCAGGAGGCCTCGAATTTGAGAAGCAGAGCAGTATTAACTACAGGCCCATTTTATCTATCCTGTTTCTCAGGAAGGGTGTCCAGGCCACCATGACATTTGGCACATGATGGGCATGAGCCCTTACTTTGCACACCATCTTAGACTGCTCCCCCTATGGAAACCCCCAGCCAGAATGTTATGATGAGTATCTGTATGGAAGAAGAGGAGGGCCATGTGGGAGTGTTTTTGTTAGAATAGTGGTCTTTTGTGTGGTGGTTGGAAAAGATGAGTGGGTCCACCTCAGCTTGAACTCTGGTGTGATGCCATTAGAGACTCAGTTCTGGAACTGATCTCAGAGAACTCTTGCCATGAATCGAGTTGGGATTTTACAAGGCCAGGCATTAGAGGAGCCCTTGGAAACTGAGATCTAGGCCGAGGGTGGCTTCCTCCACAGCACTGGGAATCTCAGCCAGGATTTCACATGATTTTGCTGTTAAAGCCTTTTCAGCTATAGTTGAGAGCCAAAACTCACATGAACCTCATATTTTAGACCCCCAATGGGCCTGGCTTCCTGTGACCTTTCGCCACTCCGTGAAAAGCCTTGCCTGCATGCGATCTCCAGAGCTTTTACTGAAAGGAGATTCCTCAGCCCTTAATGGCTCGTGAATGAATCAAAACCCACAGTGCCAACTTCTTCATTCTTGAGATATGGCTAGGCCAATAACATGAAGGTTTTGAGAATCCCATGACCAGAAATCCCCGGAGAACCTTTAGATCTCCTGTTGCTCATCATGACTGAACCCGCCATTGCCGTTTTTGACTGAGTGGAATTCATGACCATGGTGAAGAACAGAGATGTCAGTGAGTAGGAGCCAGCAGGGAACTGGGTCTGGAGCAATGGAATGCAGGTGTGTGACCAACATCTGTGGTGAGCCCCTGTGGTTCTGTCATTGGTATCCAAATGACATGTGACTGACAAGGTGCAGCCAGCAGACCCTAAAATGTAAAGGCATGTTGTTGTGGGGAGAGGATCTGGTGCGATGCTCAGAATCAAGTTGCTACGCACAAGTGGGAAAGATATATGGGGTAGCAGCCCAGTTTGTGTTTTTTTCCGTCAGTCCCTGACTCACCCCACGTGACAGAGCTCCCTCCAGCGCTGTGTCCCGGTTGACCTTTATGTATTTCAAAAACAAACACCAAATTTCCAGGGAAGCTGCAAGAAATGCCATTAAAACTGGACTGTGAGCCAAACGCTTCACAATCCCCCCAGGGAGACACTCATACCCCAATGGCCCCAGTTACCTACAAAGAGAGGATTCAGCTCTGCTGCCTCCTGTTCGTATTGGGAAATAGGAAACCATGTCCTCCTGTTCACATAGACTGAGACCAAGCTTTCCTGGTCTCACTGCAAAGGAAGCTAAGTCACAAAGCTATATTTCTAGTGCACAAATGTCAGAGGCAGATAGTCAAGAAGTCATTAGGCCAGCAAAGTTCCATGTTTGTGGAATGTTTACCCTGTTCCCTACCATTGGGATCTCTTGTGCCACACCCAAGTTTGTGAGCTCCTCAGAATTTCCTATTCCAGATATGTATTCACAGATTTTGTTCCTCTTCTCCTCTCATTGTGTCTTATTTGGGGTGATAGTAATGTCAAGGCATTGTGGTGGATGACAGTGGAAGATTGTTATGTGGCACGTGTTCGCATATATCTTAGACTCGTTTTTCATTTTGCCCTTTGAAATATTGAATCTTTGTGTCAATACTTATACTACCTTGATTCTTTCATGTCCATCTGGGTGGATTTGTAATCCACTTTTCACAAGATATTTCTCAGAAATGTACATTTTCTTGACATACATATTCATTTCTGAATTCTCAAAATGAACTTCAGTGAATATTGAGTACTAACCCTAATATTTCTTCAGTAAGTGACCCAGTTTAACATCAATGAAAGTCTATTCATATGGGACGTGATGTGTATTTTGAAGTAAATTTTCATGCAAAATTGTTAAATTCCTATTTCTTCGTATCATAGGATGTATCATTTCATCCAATATTCACAAATTGACATGCATATGATTCACTTACATTCACTCCCTGTATCAGAACCCATGTATTTCTCCATGTTGCTTTACTTGCTTTTTCATGAGATTTCTTTTATAAAACATTACTTTTGAATTCCATCATCATTTTCGAAGCAAAACTCACGGTTTGGTGTAATTAGTAACCCTAATATTACCACTAGACGTACACCTACTTGGATTGAATGTTTATCTGAATACCAGATTTCATGTATTTTTTAAAATATCAATTCAATCCATTATTTAAAATAGTAACCGGTTATATTTTTTATTCACCCTATGGTCTATTCATGCATCATCTGTATATACGTAAACCCAGGGTGCACCTATTTTTATCCCCAAACTCTAAATGACAGGGTTTGAAAACATGCTCCCAGAAATGGTGGAAGAAATACACATGTCACCTCCTCCCTGTATTCCTTTCATCACATCATCTTCTGGACACCAAATGCAAAACTCACACTCACCTTATGATTCTTCCAAAGCCTGATTTTAATGAGAGCATGGATTACTAAAATCATCTAAGTCCGCTTTGCCTATTGTTTTCAATATTCAATCCTATGGTGAGCGTACACTTGTTTCTTCCTAGGATAGTGTATTCAACCACCCCCCTGTTGAAAATATCCCTGATCTTATCACTCATTTTGTACTTTGCCCGATCTCCTAACATCCCAATTGATATCTATTTCCCCAAGTGCCTTGTTGTGACTGACTCTTCATGTGTGCTGACATTCCCATTTACACTCTAATAGAAATTCATTCGATTGCAAAAAGGGCCTTTTGCCCAAATCCTAAACTCACTCTTCTTCCTTACCCTACACTGGAATCCTGTCTACTATCTCAATATCACTGGAAGTTCTCTTTCACATTCAGTGGTCCCAGGTCCAAGATCTTATGCCATTGTATATGGATTTAGAGGATTCACCTCTGCAGAACATCATTCAAAACTATGTATCCAAATCAAGGGCCCAACACCCTTGTGTGCTTCAGCTCTTACCTAGTTTTCACCTTCCATTCTTATAAATATCCCAGTTGCCCAATCCCCGTATTCATCCAGCAGAATGACTCCTAAGCCAAATCGAACCTGATATGACCCTGAAGCAGACTCTGTTCCCTCAATCTATTTTCACATAACAGCAGGTCCTGAGTGGATCTTGCCATACAGGTATGTAGGGAATCCTCCAGCTGCTGAGAAGCTCAAAGGTAGATGCAGAAATGATCCCTGGAGCCAATGTAGGCAGCTAGGTAGGACCTGTGAGGTCTAAAGTCATCTTCCATGGCCAACAACCCAGTGAGGATGAAGGGATGTGGCTGAATCAGCCTCTCTCTTCTCAATGCAGGGAAGATGGACACAATCAGGCCTGGGAGGGTTGCTGATCCCGGGCTCCTAGGGAATATAGACCTTTATGACTTGTGAAAATGTCACAGGAAGGTGGGGCAGCCTCCCTCTCATGGGACCCTTGGAAACAACTGTTAGGACAAAGTGGTTGCCAAGGCAGTGACCTCATTCACTTCCCTGAAGGAAGTGACCTCACCTCACTTCCTTGGTGATGGAACTCTCTGAACGTGGGATCCAGGAGGCGAGGCACCCAGAGGCAATTCCAGTCCCAGTGGGCTCCCTTGTTTTTTCTGGACCAAGGCCAGAGTCATTCTTTCTTGGCACCTGGTGATGTGTGGGTAGCCAAATGCCTTGAATGGTCTGAACAGGGGCCTTTCCTGAGAAAGAAGTGTTGGCTCATTGCTGGCTCCTGACAACTACACAGAGATGGCCAAGGAGACCAGAGCTGAGACAGGACCGGCCACTGCTGGGGAACAAATTTTCACCCACCAGTCAGAGGTCAGAGTGGATAGATGCAGACCAAATACAGGGGTGGTTTGTGTGTCTCAGTGGGTGTGTGTTTCAATTTGGCATTTTGTCTCATGTTCTGAGATCATGTAGGAAAAACGTGTTTGTTGTTGTTGTTGTTGTTGTTGTTGTTTGTTGGTTTGAAATGGACTGTTAACTAGTGAGTCTTTCTATAGAGTCAGTGGATCCCACTGGGTTTGTGGTTAAAGAGAGTAGAGAGAAGAATGCAGCCGTGAATGTGTCCTGTCTAGTGGAAATCTTTGCAGGACTCCTCAAGGCCAATTGATGAATGGACTGCTGCTTGTCTTGCAGATGGGAAACACCTACCAAGATCCCAAGTTCCTGTATTCTTCCAGAATTTTGGCCACTCTCTGAAGGGGTTCGTGTTTTTGTGAACAAGATGGGTACCACCTTCAAGCTGTGTGACAAGGCCATGGACTGGATTGCTGACGGGAATGCCAAGCATCTCAGAAAAGTAAAAATTAGCATGACTGGTAAGGATCTCTCTGGAGAATCCCTGCTTGCATAGATAGCCACCCAAGTTGCATGATTAGGAGCTGTCAGTGCCACAGTGTTCAATTAAAGAAAAGTTTTTCTCCAGGCTTCTTTCCTCCCTATTGTTCTGTTCCCCTGAATGTCAGGGAGGTGTTTGCCTTAGGGCACTCCTTTGGGAATCCTCCAGAAAAGCGTTTCAAACGGAAAGGAAGAGGCCCAATCTGTGCCTTTTAGGTAAAGTGCTTTGTAAAGGCTGTGTCTGAATCAGACTCTTGGCCCTGTGTGTGGCTGTGAATTACATTCTCAGCACCCCAGGAAACTCAAGAAAAATCCCATGTGTCCATGCACATCTAAAAGGATGAAAAAGAAGTGTAATATTGGACGAAGTCTCTTGCCTTCCTCTGGTCAGGCTCCTGACACCGATGAAGTAAGAACAGGGATCCTCTGGGTCAAATGAGTTGTTGCAAGCCATCCAGTAACTAGCACACAGGTGTTTGGGTGTTTTCATGAGTCCAGTACACATAAAGAATCTACCCCTGGCAGGCAGGAGGCCTCGAATTTGAGAAGCAGAGCAGTATTAACTACAGGCCCATTTTATCTATCCTGTTTCTCAGGAAGGGTGTCCAGGCCACCATGACATTTGGCACATGATGGGCATGAGCCCTTACTTTGCACACCATCTTAGACTGCTCCCCCTATGGAAACCCCCAGCCAGAATGTTATGATGAGTATCTGTATGGAAGAAGAGGAGAGATCTTGCCATACAGGTATGTAGGGAATCCTCCAGCTGCTGAGAAGCTCAAAGGTAGATGCAGAAATGATCCTTGGAGCCAATGTAGGCAGCTAGGTAGGACCTGTGAGGTCTAAAGTCATCTTCCATGGCCAACAACCCAGTGAGGATGAAGGGATGTGGCTGAATGAGCCTCTCTCTTCTCAATGCAGGGAAGATGGACACAATCAGGCCTGGGTGGGTTGCTGATCCCGGGCTCCTAGGGTATATAGACCTTTATGACTTGTGAAAATGTCACAGGAAGGTGGGGCAGCCTCCCTCTCATGGGACCCTTGGAAACAACTGTTAGGACAAAGTGGTTGCCAAGGCAGTGACCTCATTCACTTCCCTGAAGGAAGTGACCTCACCTCACTTCCTTGGTGATGGAACTCTCTGAACGTGGGATCCAGGAGGTGAGGCACCCAGAGGCAATTCCAGTCCCAGTGGGCTCCCTTGTTTTTTCTGTACCAAGGCCAGAGTCATTCTTTCTTGGCACCTGGTGATGTGTGGGTAGCCAAATGCCTTGAAAGGTCTGAACAGGGGCCTTTCCTGAGAAAGAAGTGTTGGCTCATTGCTGGCTCCTGACAACTACACAGAGATGGCCAAGGAGACCAGAGCTGAGACAGGACCGGCCACTGCTGGGGAACAAATTTTCACCCACCAGTCAGAGGTCAGAGTGGATAGATGCAGACCAAATACAGGGGTGGTTTGTGTGTCTCAGTGGGTGTGTGTTTCAATTTGGCATTTTGTCTCATGTTCTGAGATCATGTAGGAAAAACGTGTTTGTTGTTGTTGTTGTTGTTGTTGTTTGTTGGTTTGAAATGGACTGTTAACTAGTGAGTCTTTCTATAGAGTCAGTGGATCCCACTGGGTTTGTGGTTAAAGAGAGTAGAGAGAAGAATGCAGCCGTGAATGTGTCCTGTCTAGTGGAAATCTTTGCAGGACTCCTCAAGGCCAATTGATGAATGGACTGCTGCTTGTCTTGCAGATGGGAAACACCTACCAAGATCCCAAGTTCCTGTATTCTTCCAGAATTTTGGCCACTCTCTGAAGGGGTTCGTGTTTTTGTGAACAAGATGGGTACCACCTTCAAGCTCTGTGACAAGGCCATGGACTGGATTGCTGACGGGAATGCCAAGCATCTCAGAAAAGTAAAAATTAGCATGACTGGTAAGGATCTCTCTGGAGAATCCCTGCTTGCATAGATAGCCACCCAAGTTGCATGATTAGGAGCTGTCAGTGCCACAGTGTTCAATTAAAGAAAAGTTTTTCTCCAGGCTTCTTTCCTCCCTATTGTTCTGTTCCCCTGAATGTCAGGGAGGTGTTTGCCTTAGGGCACTCCTTTGGGAATCCTCCAGAAAAGGGTTTCAAACGGAAAGGAAGAGGCCCAATCTGTGCCTTTTAGGTAAAGTGCTTTGTAAAGGCTGTGTCTGAATCAGACTCTTGGCCCTGTGTGTGGCTGTGAATTACATTCTCAGCACCCCAGGAAACTCAAGAAAAATCCCATGTGTCCATGCACATCTAAAAGGATGAAAAAGAAGTGTAATATTGGACGAAGTCTCTTGCCTTCCTCTGGTCAGGCTCCTGACACCGATGAAGTAAGAACAGGGATCCTCTGGGTCAAATGAGTTGTTGCAAGCCATCCAGTAACTAGCACACAGGTGTTTGGGTGTTTTCATGAGTCCAGTACACATAAAGAATCTACCCCTGGCAGGCAGGAGGCCTCGAATTTGAGAAGCAGAGCAGTATTAACTACAGGCCCATTTTATCTATCCTGTTTCTCAGGAAGGGTGTCCAGGCCACCATGACATTTGGCACATGATGGGCATGAGCCCTTACTTTGCACACCATCTTAGACTGCTCCCCCTATGGAAACCCCCAGCCAGAATGTTATGATGAGTATCTGTATGGAAGAAGAGGAGGGCCATGTGGGAGTGTTTTTGTTAGAATAGTGGTCTTTTGTGTGGTGGTTGGAAAAGATGAGTGGGTCCACCTCAGCTTGAACTCTGGTGTGATGCCATTAGAGACTCAGTTCTGGAACTGATCTCAGAGAACTCTTGCCATGAATCGAGTTGGGATTTTACAAGGCCAGGCATTAGAGGAGCCCTTGGAAACTGAGATCTAGGCCGAGGGTGGCTTCCTCCACAGCACTGGGAATCTCAGCCAGGATTTCACATGATTTTGCTGTTAAAGCCTTTTCAGCTATAGTTGAGAGCCAAAACTCACATGAACCTCATATTTTAGACCCCCAATGGGCCTGGCTTCCTGTGACCTTTCGCCACTCCGTGAAAAGCCTTGCCTGCATGCGATCTCCAGAGCTTTTACTGAAAGGAGATTCCTCAGCCCTTAATGGCTCGTGAATGAATCAAAACCCACAGTGCCAACTTCTTCATTCTTGAGATATGGCTAGGCCAATAACATGAAGGTTTTGAGAATCCCATGACCAGAAATCCCCGGAGAACCTTTAGATCTCCTGTTGCTCATCATGACTGAACCCGCCATTGCCGTTTTTGACTGAGTGGAATTCATGACCATGGTGAAGAACAGAGATGTCAGTGAGTAGGAGCCAGCAGGGAACTGGGTCTGGAGCAATGGAATGCAGGTGTGTGACCAACATCTGTGGTGAGCCCCTGTGGTTCTGTCATTGGTATCCAAATGACATGTGACTGACAAGGTGCAGCCAGCAGACCCTAAAATGTAAAGGCATGTTGTTGTGGGGAGAGGATCTGGTGCGATGCTCAGAATCAAGTTGCTACGCACAAGTGGGAAAGATATATGGGGTAGCAGCCCAGTTTGTGTTTTTTTCCGTCAGTCCCTGACTCACCCCACGTGACAGAGCTCCCTCCAGCGCTGTGTCCCGGTTGACCTTTATGTATTTCAAAAACAAACACCAAATTTCCAGGGAAGCTGCAAGAAATGCCATTAAAACTGGACTGTGAGCCAAACGCTTCACAATCCCCCCAGGGAGACACTCATACCCCAATGGCCCCAGTTACCTACAAAGAGAGGATTCAGCTCTGCTGCCTCCTGTTCGTATTGGGAAATAGGAAACCATGTCCTCCTGTTCACATAGACTGAGACCAAGCTTTCCTGGTCTCACTGCAAAGGAAGCTAAGTCACAAAGCTATATTTCTAGTGCACAAATGTCAGAGGCAGATAGTCAAGAAGTCATTAGGCCAGCAAAGTTCCATGTTTGTGGAATGTTTACCCTGTTCCCTACCATTGGGATCTCTTGTGCCACACCCAAGTTTGTGAGCTCCTCAGAATTTCCTATTCCAGATATGTATTCACAGATTTTGTTCCTCTTCTCCTCTCATTGTGTCTTATTTGGGGTGATAGTAATGTCAAGGCATTGTGGTGGATGACAGTGGAAGATTGTTATGTGGCACGTGTTCGCATATATCTTAGACTCGTTTTTCATTTTGCCCTTTGAAATATTGAATCTTTGTGTCAATACTTATACTACCTTGATTCTTTCATGTCCATCTGGGTGGATTTGTAATCCACTTTTCACAAGATATTTCTCAGAAATGTACATTTTCTTGACATACATATTCATTTCTGAATTCTCAAAATGAACTTCAGTGAATATTGAGTACTAACCCTAATATTTCTTCAGTAAGTGACCCAGTTTAACATCAATGAAAGTCTATTCATACGGGACGTGATGTGTATTTTGAAGTAAATTTTCATGCAAAATTGTTAAATTCCTATTTCTTCGTATCATAGGATGTATCATTTCATCCAATATTCACAAATTGACATGCATATGATTCACTTACATTCACTCCCTGTATCAGAACCCATGTATTTCTCCATGTTGCTTTACTTGCTTTTTCATGAGATTTCTTTTATAAAACATTACTTTTGAATTCCATCATCATTTTCGAAGCAAAACTCACGGTTTGGTGTAATTAGTAACCCTAATATTACCACTAGACGTACACCTACTTGGATTGAATGTTTATCTGAATACCAGATTTCATGTATTTTTTAAAATATCAATTCAATCCATTATTTAAAATAGTAACCGGTTATATTTTTTATTCACCCTATGGTCTATTCATGCATCATCTCTATATACGTAAACCCAGGGTGCACCTATTTTTATCCCCAAACTCTAAATGACAGGGTTTGAAAACATGCTCCCAGAAATGGTGGAAGAAATACACATGTCACCTCCTCCCTGTATTCCTTTCATCACATCATCTTCTGGACACCAAATGCAAAACTCACACTCACCTTATGATTCTTCCAAAGCCTGATTTTAATGAGAGCATGGATTACTAAAATCATCTAAGTCCGCTTTGCCTATTGTTTTCAATATTCAATCCTATGGTGAGCGTACACTTGTTTCTTCCTAGGATAGTGTATTCAACCACCCCCCTGTTGAAAATATCCCTGATCTTATCACTCATTTTGTACTTTGCCCGATCTCCTAACATCCCAATTGATATCTATTTCCCCAAGTGCCTTGTTGTGACTGACTCTTCATGTGTGCTGACATTCCCATTTACACTCTAATAGAAATTCATTCGATTGCAAAAAGGGCCTTTTGCCCAAATCCTAAACTCACTCTTCTTCCTTACCCTACACTGGAATCCTGTCTACTATCTCAATATCACTGGAAGTTCTCTTTCACATTCAGTGGTCCCAGGTCCAAGATCTTATGCCATTGTATATGGATTTAGAGGATTCACCTCTGCAGAACATCATTCAAAACTATGTATCCAAATCAAGGGCCCAACACCCTTGTGTGCTTCAGCTCTTACCTAGTTTTCACCTTCCATTCTTATAAATATCCCAGTTGCCCAATCCCCGTATTCATCCAGCAGAATGACTCCTAAGCCAAATCGAACCTGATATGACCCTGAAGCAGACTCTGTTCCCTCAATCTATTTTCACATAACAGCAGGTCCTGAGTTGATCTTGCCATACAGGTATGTAGGGAATCCTCCAGCTGCTGAGAAGCTCAAAGGTAGATGCAGAAATGATCCCTGGAGCCAATGTAGGCAGCTAGGTAGGACCTGTGAGGTCTAAAGTCATCTTCCATGGCCAACAACCCAGTGAGGATGAAGGGATGTGGCTGAATCAGCCTCTCTCTTCTCAATGCAGGGAAGATGGACACAATCAGGCCTGGGTGGGTTGCTGATCCCGGGCTCCTAGGGTATATAGACCTTTATGACTTGTGAAAATGTCACAGGAAGGTGGGGCAGCCTCCCTCTCATGGGACCCTTGGAAACAACTGTTAGGACAAAGTGGTTGCCAAGGCAGTGACCTCATTCACTTCCCTGAAGGAAGTGACCTCACCTCACTTCCTTGGTGATGGAACTCTCTGAACGTGGGATCCAGGAGGCGAGGCACCCAGAGGCAATTCCAGTCCCAGTGGGCTCCCTTGTTTTTTCTGTACCAAGGCCAGAGTCATTCTTTCTTGGCACCTGGTGATGTGTGGGTAGCCAAATGCCTTGAATGGTCTGAACAGGGGCCTTTCCTGAGAAAGAAGTGTTGGCTCATTGCTGGCTCCTGACAACTACACAGAGATGGCCAAGGAGACCAGAGCTGAGACAGGACCGGCCACTGCTGGGGAACAAATTTTCACCCACCAGTCAGAGGTCAGAGTGGATAGATGCAGACCAAATACAGGGGTGGTTTGTGTGTCTCAGTGGGTGTGTGTTTCAATTTGGCATTTTGTCTCATGTTCTGAGATCATGTAGGAAAAACGTGTTTGTTGTTGTTGTTGTTGTTGTTGTTGTTTGTTGGTTTGAAATGGACTGTTAACTAGTGAGTCTTTCTATAGAGTCAGTGGATCCCACTGGGTTTGTGGTTAAAGAGAGTAGAGAGAAGAATGCAGCCGTGAATGTGTCCTGTCTAGTGGAAATCTTTGCAGGACTCCTCAAGGCCAATTGATGAATGGACTGCTGCTTGTCTTGCAGATGGGAAACACCTACCAAGATCCCAAGTTCCTGTATTCTTCCAGAATTTTGGCCACTCTCTGAAGGGGTTCGTGTTTTTGTGAACAAGATGGGTACCACCTTCAAGCTGTGTGACAAGGCCATGGACTGGATTGCTGACGGGAATGCCAAGCATCTCAGAAAAGTAAAAATTAGCATGACTGGTAAGGATCTCTCTGGAGAATCCCTGCTTGCATAGATAGCCACCCAAGTTGCATGATTAGGAGCTGTCAGTGCCACAGTGTTCAATTAAAGAAAAGTTTTTCTCCAGGCTTCTTTCCTCCCTATTGTTCTGTTCCCCTGAATGTCAGGGAGGTGTTTGCCTTAGGGCACTCCTTTGGGAATCCTCCAGAAAAGAGTTTCAAACGGAAAGGAAGAGGCCCAATCTGTGCCTTTTAGGTAAAGTGCTTTGTAAAGGCTGTGTCTGAATCAGACTCTTGGCCCTGTGTGTGGCTGTGAATTACATTCTCAGCACCCCAGGAAACTCAAGAAAAATCCCATGTGTCCATGCACATCTAAAAGGATGAAAAAGAAGTGTAATATTGGACGAAGTCTCTTGCCTTCCTCTGGTCAGGCTCCTGACACCGATGAAGTAAGAACAGGGATCCTCTGGGTCAAATGAGTTGTTGCAAGCCATCCAGTAACTAGCACACAGGTGTTTGGGTGTTTTCATGAGTCCAGTACACATAAAGAATCTACCCCTGGCAGGCAGGAGGCCTCGAATTTGAGAAGCAGAGCAGTATTAACTACAGGCCCATTTTATCTATCCTGTTTCTCAGGAAGGGTGTCCAGGCCACCATGACATTTGGCACATGATGGGCATGAGCCCTTACTTTGCACACCATCTTAGACTGCTCCCCCTATGGAAACCCCCAGCCAGAATGTTATGATGAGTATCTGTATGGAAGAAGAGGAGAGATCTTGCCATACAGGTATGTAGGGAATCCTCCAGCTGCTGAGAAGCTCAAAGGTAGATGCAGAAATGATCCTTGGAGCCAATGTAGGCAGCTAGGTAGGACCTGTGAGGTCTAAAGTCATCTTCCATGGCCAACAACCCAGTGAGGATGAAGGGATGTGGCTGAATGAGCCTCTCTCTTCTCAATGCAGGGAAGATGGACACAATCAGGCCTGGGTGGGTTGCTGATCCCGGGCTCCTAGGGTATATAGACCTTTATGACTTGTGAAAATGTCACAGGAAGGTGGGGCAGCCTCCCTCTCATGGGACCCTTGGAAACAACTGTTAGGACAAAGTGGTTGCCAAGGCAGTGACCTCATTCACTTCCCTGAAGGAAGTGACCTCACCTCACTTCCTTGGTGATGGAACTCTCTGAACGTGGGATCCAGGAGGTGAGGCACCCAGAGGCAATTCCAGTCCCAGTGGGCTCTCTTGTTTTTTCTGTACCAAGGCCAGAGTCATTCTTTCTTGGCACCTGGTGATGTGTGGGTAGCCAAATGCCTTGAATGGTCTGAACAGGGGCCTTTCCTGAGAAAGAAGTGTTGGCTCATTGCTGGCTCCTGACAACTACACAGAGATGGCCAAGGAGACCAGAGCTGAGACAGGACCGGCCACTGCTGGGGAACAAATTTTCACCCACCAGTCAGAGGTCAGAGTGGATAGATGCAGACCAAATACAGGGGTGGTTTGTGTGTCTCAGTGGGTGTGTGTTTCAATTTGGCATTTTGTCTCATGTTCTGAGATCATGTAGGAAAAACGTGTTTGTTGTTGTTGTTGTTGTTGTTGTTTGTTGGTTTGAAATGGACTGTTAACTAGTGAGTCTTTCTATAGAGTCAGTGGATCCCACTGGGTTTGTGGTTAAAGAGAGTAGAGAGAAGAATGCAGCCGTGAATGTGTCCTGTCTAGTGGAAATCTTTGCAGGACTCCTCAAGGCCAATTGATGAATGGACTGCTGCTTGTCTTGCAGATGGGAAACACCTACCAAGATCCCAAGTTCCTGTATTCTTCCAGAATTTTGGCCACTCTCTGAAGGGGTTCGTGTTTTTGTGAACAAGATGGGTACCACCTTCAAGCTGTGTGACAAGGCCATGGACTGGATTGCTGACGGGAATGCCAAGCATCTCAGAAAAGTAAAAATTAGCATGACTGGTAAGGATCTCTCTGGAGAATCCCTGCTTGCATAGATAGCCACCCAAGTTGCATGATTAGGAGCTGTCAGTGCCACAGTGTTCAATTAAAGAAAAGTTTTTCTCCAGGCTTCTTTCCTCCCTATTGTTCTGTTCCCCTGAATGTCAGGGAGGTGTTTGCCTTAGGGCACTCCTTTGGGAATCCTCCAGAAAAGAGTTTCAAACGGAAAGGAAGGGGCCCAATCTGTGCCTTTTAGGTAAAGTGCTTTGTAAAGGCTGTGTCTGAATCAGACTCTTGGCCCTGTGTGTGGCTGTGAATTACATTCTCAGCACCCCAGGAAACTCAAGAAAAATCCCATGTGTCCATGCACATCTAAAAGGATGAAAAAGAAGTGTAATATTGGACGAAGTCTCTTGCCTTCCTCTGGTCAGGCTCCTGACACCGATGAAGTAAGAACAGGGATCCTCTGGGTCAAATGAGTTGTTGCAAGCCATCCAGTAACTAGCACACAGGTGTTTGGGTGTTTTCATGAGTCCAGTACACATAAAGAATCTACCCCTGGCAGGCAGGAGGCCTCGAATTTGAGAAGCAGAGCAGTATTAACTACAGGCCCATTTTATCTATCCTGTTTCTCAGGAAGGGTGTCCAGGCCACCATGACATTTGGCACATGATGGGCATGAGCCCTTACTTTGCACACCATCTTAGACTGCTCCCCCTATGGAAACCCCCAGCCAGAATGTTATGATGAGTATCTGTATGGAAGAAGAGGAGGGCCATGTGGGAGTGTTTTTGTTAGAATAGTGGTCTTTTGTGTGGTGGTTGGAAAAGATGAGTGGGTCCACCTCAGCTTGAACTCTGGTGTGATGCCATTAGAGACTCAGTTCTGGAACTGATCTCAGAGAACTCTTGCCATGAATCGAGTTGGGATTTTACAAGGCCAGGCATTAGAGGAGCCCTTGGAAACTGAGATCTAGGCCGAGGGTGGCTTCCTCCACAGCACTGGGAATCTCAGCCAGGATTTCACATGATTTTGCTGTTAAAGCCTTTTCAGCTATAGTTGAGAGCCAAAACTCACATGAACCTCATATTTTAGACCCCCAATGGGCCTGGCTTCCTGTGACCTTTCGCCACTCCGTGAAAAGCCTTGCCTGCATGCGATCTCCAGAGCTTTTACTGAAAGGAGATTCCTCAGCCCTTAATGGCTCGTGAATGAATCAAAACCCACAGTGCCAACTTCTTCATTCTTGAGATATGGCTAGGCCAATAACATGAAGGTTTTGAGAATCCCATGACCAGAAATCCCCGGAGAACCTTTAGATCTCCTGTTGCTCATCATGACTGAACCCGACATTGCCGTTTTTGACTGAGTGGAATTCATGACCATGGTGAAGAACAGAGATGTCAGTGAGTAGGAGCCAGCAGGGAACTGGGTCTGGAGCAATGGAATGCAGGTGTGTGACCAACATCTGTGGTGAGCCCCTGTGGTTCTGTCATTGGTATCCAAATGACATGTGACTGACAAGGTGCAGCCAGCAGACCCTAAAATGTAAAGGCATGTTGTTGTGGGGAGAGGATCTGGTGCGATGCTCAGAATCAAGTTGCTACGCACAAGTGGGAAAGATATATGGGGTAGCAGCCCAGTTTGTGTTTTTTTCCGTCAGTCCCTGACTCACCCCACGTGACAGAGCTCCCTCCAGCGCTGTGTCCCGGTTGACCTTTATGTATTTCAAAAACAAACACCAAATTTCCAGGGAAGCTGCAAGAAATGCCATTAAAACTGGACTGTGAGCCAAACGCTTCACAATCCCCCCAGGGAGACACTCATACCCCAATGGCCCCAGTTACCTACAAAGAGAGGATTCAGCTCTGCTGCCTCCTGTTCGTATTGGGAAATAGGAAACCATGTCCTCCTGTTCACATAGACTGAGACCAAGCTTTCCTGGTCTCACTGCAAAGGAAGCTAAGTCACAAAGCTATATTTCTAGTGCACAAATGTCAGAGGCAGATAGTCAAGAAGTCATTAGGCCAGCAAAGTTCCATGTTTGTGGAATGTTTACCCTGTTCCCTACCATTGGGATCTCTTGTGCCACACCCAAGTTTGTGAGCTCCTCAGAATTTCCTATTCCAGATATGTATTCACAGATTTTGTTCCTCTTCTCCTCTCATTGTGTCTTATTTGGGGTGATAGTAATGTCAAGGCATTGTGGTGGATGACAGTGGAAGATTGTTATGTGGCACGTGTTCGCATATATCTTAGACTCGTTTTTCATTTTGCCCTTTGAAATATTGAATCTTTGTGTCAATACTTATACTACCTTGATTCTTTCATGTCCATCTGGGTGGATTTGTAATCCACTTTTCACAAGATATTTCTCAGAAATGTACATTTTCTTGACATACATATTCATTTCTGAATTCTCAAAATGAACTTCAGTGAATATTGAGTACTAACCCTAATATTTCTTCAGTAAGTGACCCAGTTTAACATCAATGAAAGTCTATTCATACGGGACGTGATGTGTATTTTGAAGTAAATTTTCATGCAAAATTGTTAAATTCCTATTTCTTCGTATCATAGGATGTATCATTTCATCCAATATTCACAAATTGACATGCATATGATTCACTTACATTCACTCCCTGTATCAGAACCCATGTATTTCTCCATGTTGCTTTACTTGCTTTTTCATGAGATTTCTTTTATAAAACATTACTTTTGAATTCCATCATCATTTTCGAAGCAAAACTCACGGTTTGGTGTAATTAGTAACCCTAATATTACCACTAGACGTACACCTACTTGGATTGAATGTTTATCTGAATACCAGATTTCATGTATTTTTTAAAATATCAATTCAATCCATTATTTAAAATAGTAACCGGTTATATTTTTTATTCACCCTATGGTCTATTCATGCATCATCTCTATATACGTAAACCCAGGGTGCACCTATTTTTATCCCCAAACTCTAAATGACAGGGTTTGAAAACATGCTCCCAGAAATGGTGGAAGAAATACACATGTCACCTCCTCCCTGTATTCCTTTCATCACATCATCTTCTGGACACCAAATGCAAAACTCACACTCACCTTATGATTCTTCCAAAGCCTGATTTTAATGAGAGCATGGATTACTAAAATCATCTAAGTCCGCTTTGCCTATTGTTTTCAATATTCAATCCTATGGTGAGCGTACACTTGTTTCTTCCTAGGATAGTGTATTCAACCACCCCCCTGTTGAAAATATCCCTGATCTTATCACTCATTTTGTACTTTGCCCGATCTCCTAACATCCCAATTGATATCTATTTCCCCAAGTGCCTTGTTGTGACTGACTCTTCATGTGTGCTGACATTCCCATTTACACTCTAATAGAAATTCATTCGATTGCAAAAAGGGCCTTTTGCCCAAATCCTAAACTCACTCTTCTTCCTTACCCTACACTGGAATCCTGTCTACTATCTCAATATCACTGGAAGTTCTCTTTCACATTCAGTGGTCCCAGGTCCAAGATCTTATGCCATTGTATATGGATTTAGAGGATTCACCTCTGCAGAACATCATTCAAAACTATGTATCCAAATCAAGGGCCCAACACCCTTGTGTGCTTCAGCTCTTACCTAGTTTTCACCTTCCATTCTTATAAATATCCCAGTTGCCCAATCCCCGTATTCATCCAGCAGAATGACTCCTAAGCCAAATCGAACCTGATATGACCCTGAAGCAGACTCTGTTCCCTCAATCTATTTTCACATAACAGCAGGTCCTGAGTTGATCTTGCCATACAGGTATGTAGGGAATCCTCCAGCTGCTGAGAAGCTCAAAGGTAGATGCAGAAATGATCCCTGGAGCCAATGTAGGCAGCTAGGTAGGACCTGTGAGGTCTAAAGTCATCTTCCATGGCCAACAACCCAGTGAGGATGAAGGGATGTGGCTGAATCAGCCTCTCTCTTCTCAATGCAGGGAAGATGGACACAATCAGGCCTGGGTGGGTTGCTGATCCCGGGCTCCTAGGGTATATAGACCTTTATGACTTGTGAAAATGTCACAGGAAGGTGGGGCAGCCTCCCTCTCATGGGACCCTTGGAAACAACTGTTAGGACAAAGTGGTTGCCAAGGCAGTGACCTCATTCACTTCCCTGAAGGAAGTGACCTCACCTCACTTCCTTGGTGATGGAACTCTCTGAACGTGGGATCCAGGAGGCGAGGCACCCAGAGGCAATTCCAGTCCCAGTGGGCTCCCTTGTTTTTTCTGTACCAAGGCCAGAGTCATTCTTTCTTGGCACCTGGTGATGTGTGGGTAGCCAAATGCCTTGAATGGTCTGAACAGGGGCCTTTCCTGAGAAAGAAGTGTTGGCTCATTGCTGGCTCCTGACAACTACACAGAGATGGCCAAGGAGACCAGAGCTGAGACAGGACCGGCCACTGCTGGGGAACAAATTTTCACCCACCAGTCAGAGGTCAGAGTGGATAGATGCAGACCAAATACAGGGGTGGTTTGTGTGTCTCAGTGGGTGTGTGTTTCAATTTGGCATTTTGTCTCATGTTCTGAGATCATGTAGGAAAAACGTGTTTGTTGTTGTTGTTGTTGTTGTTGTTTGTTGGTTTGAAATGGACTGTTAACTAGTGAGTCTTTCTATAGAGTCAGTGGATCCCACTGGGTTTGTGGTTAAAGAGAGTAGAGAGAAGAATGCAGCCGTGAATGTGTCCTGTCTAGTGGAAATCTTTGCAGGACTCCTCAAGGCCAATTGATGAATGGACTGCTGCTTGTCTTGCAGATGGGAAACACCTACCAAGATCCCAAGTTCCTGTATTCTTCCAGAATTTTGGCCACTCTCTGAAGGGGTTCGTGTTTTTGTGAACAAGATGGGTACCACCTTCAAGCTCTGTGACAAGGCCATGGACTGGATTGCTGACGGGAATGCCAAGCATCTCAGAAAAGTAAAAATTAGCATGACTGGTAAGGATCTCTCTGGAGAATCCCTGCTTGCATAGATAGCCACCCAAGTTGCATGATTAGGAGCTGTCAGTGCCACAGTGTTCAATTAAAGAAAAGTTTTTCTCCAGGCTTCTTTCCTCCCTATTGTTCTGTTCCCCTGAATGTCAGGGAGGTGTTTGCCTTAGGGCACTCCTTTGGGAATCCTCCAGAAAAGAGTTTCAAACGGAAAGGAAGGGGCCCAATCTGTGCCTTTTAGGTAAAGTGCTTTGTAAAGGCTGTGTCTGAATCAGACTCTTGGCCCTGTGTGTGGCTGTGAATTACATTCTCAGCACCCCAGGAAACTCAAGAAAAATCCCATGTGTCCATGCACATCTAAAAGGATGAAAAAGAAGTGTAATATTGGACGAAGTCTCTTGCCTTCCTCTGGTCAGGCTCCTGACACCGATGAAGTAAGAACAGGGATCCTCTGGGTCAAATGAGTTGTTGCAAGCCATCCAGTAACTAGCACACAGGTGTTTGGGTGTTTTCATGAGTCCAGTACACATAAAGAATCTACCCCTGGCAGGCAGGAGGCCTCGAATTTGAGAAGCAGAGCAGTATTAACTACAGGCCCATTTTATCTATCCTGTTTCTCAGGAAGGGTGTCCAGGCCACCATGACATTTGGCACATGATGGGCATGAGCCCTTACTTTGCACACCATCTTAGACTGCTCCCCCTATGGAAACCCCCAGCCAGAATGTTATGATGAGTATCTGTATGGAAGAAGAGGAGGGCCATGTGGGAGTGTTTTTGTTAGAATAGTGGTCTTTTGTGTGGTGGTTGGAAAAGATGAGTGGGTCCACCTCAGCTTGAACTCTGGTGTGATGCCATTAGAGACTCAGTTCTGGAACTGATCTCAGAGAACTCTTGCCATGAATCGAGTTGGGATTTTACAAGGCCAGGCATTAGAGGAGCCCTTGGAAACTGAGATCTAGGCCGAGGGTGGCTTCCTCCACAGCACTGGGAATGTCAGCCAGGATTTCACATGATTTTGCTGTTAAAGCCTTTTCAGCTATAGTTGAGAGCCAAAACTCACATGAACCTCATATTTTAGACCCCCAATGGGCCTGGCTTCCTGTGACCTTTCGCCACTCCGTGAAAAGCCTTGCCTGCATGCGATCTCCAGAGCTTTTACTGAAAGGAGATTCCTCAGCCCTTAATGGCTCGTGAATGAATCAAAACCCACAGTGCCAACTTCTTCATTCTTGAGATATGGCTAGGCCAATAACATGAAGGTTTTGAGAATCCCATGACCAGAAATCCCCGGAGAACCTTTAGATCTCCTGTTGTTCATCATGACTGAACCCGCCATTGCCGTTTTTGACTGAGTGGAATTCATGACCATGGTGAAGAACAGAGATGTCAGTGAGTAGGAGCCAGCAGGGAACTGGGTCTGGAGCAATGGAGTGCAGGTGTGTGACCAACATCTCTGGTGAGCCCCTGTGGTTCTGTAATTGGTATCCAAATGACATGTGACTGACAAGGTGCAGCCAGCAGACCCTAAAATGTAAAGGCATGTGGTTGTGGGGAGAGGATCTGGTGCGATGCTCAGAATCAAGTTGCTATGCACAAGTGGGAAGGATATATGGGGTAGCAGCCCAGTTTGAGTTTTTTTCCGTCAGACCCTGACTCACCCCACGTGACAGAGCTCCCTCCAGAGCTGTGTCCAGTTTGGCCTTTATGTATTTCAAAAACAAACACCAGATTTCCAGGGAAGCTGCAAGAAATGCCATTAAAACTGGACTGTGAGCCAAACGCTTCACAATCCCCCCAGGGAGACACTCATACCCCAATGGCCACAGTTACCTACAAAGAGAGGATTCAGCTCTGCTGCCTCCTGTTCGTATTGGGAAACAGGAAACCATGTCCTCCTGTTCACATAGACTGAGACCAAGCTTTCCTGGTCTCACTGCAAAGGAAGCTAAATCACAAAGCTATATTTCTAGTGCACAAATGTCAGAGGCAGATAGTCAAGAAGTCATTAGGCCAGCAAAGTTCCATGTTTGTGGAATGTTTACCCTGTCCCCTACCATTGGGATCTCTTGTGCCACACCCAAGTTTGTGAGCTCCTCAGAATTTCCTATTCCAGATATGTATTCACAGATTTTGTTCCTCTTCTCCTCTCATTGTGTCTTATTTGGGGTGATAGTAATGTCAAGGCATTGTGGTGTTTGACAGTGGAAGATTGTTATGTGGCACGTGTTCGCATATATCTTAGACTCGTTTCTCATTTTGCCCTTTGAAATATTGAATCTCTGTGTCAATACTTATACTACCTTGATTCTTTAATGTCCATCTGGGTGGATTTATAATCAACTTTTCACAAGATATTTCTGAGAAATGTACATTTTCTTGACATACATATTCATTTCTGAATTCTCAAAATGAACTTCAGTGAATATTGAGTACTAACCCTAATATTTCTTCAGTAAGTGACCCAGTTTAACATCAATGAAAGTCTATTCATATGGGACGTGATGTGTATTTTGAAGTAAATTTTCATTCAAAATTGTTAAATTCCTATTTCTTCGTATCATAGGATGTATCATTTCATCCAATATTCACAAATTGACATGCATGTGATTCACTTACATTCACTCCCTGTATCAGAACCCATGTATTTCTCCATGTTGCTTTACTTGCTTTTTCATGAGATTTCTTTTATAAAACATTACTTTTGAATTCCATCATCATTTTCGAAGCAAAACTCACAGTTTGGTGTAATTAGTAACCCTAATATTACCACTAGACGTACACCTACTTGGATTGAATGTTTATCTGAATACCAGATTTCATGTATTTTTTAAAATATCAATTCAATCCATTATTTAAAATAGTAACCAGTTATATTTTTTATTCACCCTATGGTCTATTCATGCATCATCTCTATATACGTAAACCCAGGGTGCACCTATTTTTATCCCCAAACTCTAAATGACAGGGTTTGAAAACATGCTCCCAGAAATGGTGGAAGAAATACACATGTCACCTCCTCCCTGTATTCCTTTCATCACATCATCTTCTGGACACCAAATGCAAAACTCACACTCACCTTATGATTCTTCCAAAGCCTGATTTTAATGAGAGCATGGATTACTAAAATCATCTAAGTCCGCTTTGCCTATTGTTTTCAATATTCAATCCTATGGTGAGCGTACACTTGTTTCTTCCTAGGATAGTGTATTCAACCACCCCCCTGTTGAAAATATCCCTGATCTTATCACTCATTTTGTACTTTGCCCGATCTCCTAACATCCCAATTGATATCTATTTCCCCAAGTGCCTTGTTGTGACTGACTCTTCATGTGTGCTGACATTCCCATTTACACTCTAATAGAAATTCATTCGATTGCAAAAAGGGCCTTTTGCCCAAATCCTAAACTCACTCTTCTTCCTTACCCTACACTGGAATCCTGTCTACTATCTCAATATCACTGGAAGTTCTCTTTCACATTCAGTGGTCCCAGGTCCAAGATCTTATGCCATTGTATATGGATTTAGAGGATTCACCTCTGCAGAACATCATTCAAAACTATGTATCCAAATCAAGGGCCCAACACCCTTGTGTGCTTCAGCTCTTACCTAGTTTTCACCTTCCATTCTTATAAATATCCCAGTTGCCCAATCCCCGTATTCATCCAGCAGAATGACTCCTAAGCCAAATCGAACCTGATATGACCCTGAAGCAGACTCTGTTCCCTCAATCTATTTTCACATAACAGCAGGTCCTGAGTTGATCTTGCCATACAGGTATGTAGGGAATCCTCCAGCTGCTGAGAAGCTCAAAGGTAGATGCAGAAATGATCCCTGGAGCCAATGTAGGCAGCTAGGTAGGACCTGTGAGGTCTAAAGTCATCTTCCATGGCCAACAACCCAGTGAGGATGAAGGGATGTGGCTGAATCAGCCTCTCTCTTCTCAATGCAGGGAAGATGGACACAATCAGGCCTGGGTGGGTTGCTGATCCCGGGCTCCTAGGGTATATAGACCTTTATGACTTGTGAAAATGTCACAGGAAGGTGGGGCAGCCTCCCTCTCATGGGACCCTTGGAAACAACTGTTAGGACAAAGTGGTTGCCAAGGCAGTGACCTCATTCACTTCCCTGAAGGAAGTGACCTCACCTCACTTCCTTGGTGATGGAACTCTCTGAACGTGGGATCCAGGAGGCGAGGCACCCAGAGGCAATTCCAGTCCCAGTGGGCTCCCTTGTTTTTTCTGTACCAAGGCCAGAGTCATTCTTTCTTGGCACCTGGTGATGTGTGGGTAGCCAAATGCCTTGAATGGTCTGAACAGGGGCCTTTCCTGAGAAAGAAGTGTTGGCTCATTGCTGGCTCCTGACAACTACACAGAGATGGCCAAGGAGACCAGAGCTGAGACAGGACCGGCCACTGCGGGGGAACAAATTTTCACCCACCAGTCAGAGGTCAGAGTGGATAGATGCAGACCAAATACAGGGGTGGTTTGTGTGTCTCAGTGGGTGTGTGTTTCAATTTGGCATTTTGTCTCATGTTCTGAGATCATGTAGGAAAAACGTGTTTGTTGTTGTTGTTGTTGTTGTTGTTGTTGTTTGTTGGTTTGAAATGGACTGTTAACTAGTGAGTCTTTCTATAGAGTCAGTGGATCCCACTGGGTTTGTGGTTAAAGAGAGTAGAGAGAAGAATGCAGCCGTGAATGTGTCCTGTCTAGTGGAAATCTTAGCAGGACTCCTCAAGGCCAATTGATGAATGGACTGCTGCTTGTCTTGCAGATGGGAAACACCTACCAAGATCCCAAGTTCCTGTATTCTTCCAGAATTTTGGCCACTCTCTGAAGGGGTTCGTGTTTTTGTGAACAAGATGGGTACCACCTTCAAGCTCTGTGACAAGGCCATGGACTGGATTGCTGACGGGAATGCCAAGCATCTCAGAAAAGTAAAAATTAGCATGACTGGTAAGGATCTCTCTGGAGAATCCCTGCTTGCATAGATAGCCACCCAAGTTGCATGATTAGGAGCTGTCAGTGCCACAGTGTTCAATTAAAGAAAAGTTTTTCTCCAGGCTTCTTTCCTCCCTATTGTTCTGTTCCCCTGAATGTCAGGGAGGTGTTTGCCTTAGGGCACTCCTTTGGGAATCCTCCAGAAAAGAGTTTCAAACGGAAAGGAAGGGGCCCAATCTGTGCCTTTTAGGTAAAGTGCTTTGTAAAGGCTGTGTCTGAATCAGACTCTTGGCCCTGTGTGTGGCTGTGAATTACATTCTCAGCACCCCAGGAAACTCAAGAAAAATCCCATGTGTCCATGCACATCTAAAAGGATGAAAAAGAAGTGTAATATTGGACGAAGTCTCTTGCCTTCCTCTGGTCAGGCTCCTGACACCGATGAAGTAAGAACAGGGATCCTCTGGGTCAAATGAGTTGTTGCAAGCCATCCAGTAACTAGCACACAGGTGTTTGGGTGTTTTCATGAGTCCAGTACACATAAAGAATCTACCCCTGGCAGGCAGGAGGCCTCGAATTTGAGAAGCAGAGCAGTATTAACTACAGGCCCATTTTATCTATCCTGTTTCTCAGGAAGGGTGTCCAGGCCACCATGACATTTGGCACATGATGGGCATGAGCCCTTACTTTGCACACCATCTTAGACTGCTCCCCCTATGGAAACCCCCAGCCAGAATGTTATGATGAGTATCTGTATGGAAGAAGAGGAGGGCCATGTGGGAGTGTTTTTGTTAGAATAGTGGTCTTTTGTGTGGTGGTTGGAAAAGATGAGTGGGTCCACCTCAGCTTGAACTCTGGTGTGATGCCATTAGAGACTCAGTTCTGGAACTGATCTCAGAGAACTCTTGCCATGAATCGAGTTGGGATTTTACAAGGCCAGGCATTAGAGGAGCCCTTGGAAACTGAGATCTAGGCCGAGGGTGGCTTCCTCCACAGCACTGGGAATCTCAGCCAGGATTTCACATGATTTTGCTGTTAAAGCCTTTTCAGCTATAGTTGAGAGCCAAAACTCACATGAACCTCATATTTTAGACCCCCAATGGGCCTGGCTTCCTGTGACCTTTCGCCACTCCGTGAAAAGCCTTGCCTGCATGCGATCTCCAGAGCTTTTACTGAAAGGAGATTCCTCAGCCCTTAATGGCTCGTGAATGAATCAAAACCCACAGTGCCAACTTCTTCATTCTTGAGATATGGCTAGGCCAATAACATGAAGGTTTTGAGAATCCCATGACCAGAAATCCCCGGAGAACCTTTAGATCTCCTGTTGTTCATCATGACTGAACCCGCCATTGCCGTTTTTGACTGAGTGGAATTCATGACCATGGTGAAGAACAGAGATGTCAGTGAGTAGGAGCCAGCAGGGAACTGGGTCTGGAGCAATGGAGTGCAGGTGTGTGACCAACATCTCTGGTGAGCCCCTGTGGTTCTGTAATTGGTATCCAAATGACATGTGACTGACAAGGTGCAGCCAGCAGACCCTAAAATGTAAAGGCATGTGGTTGTGGGGAGAGGATCTGGTGCGATGCTCAGAATCAAGTTGCTATGCACAAGTGGGAAGGATATATGGGGTAGCAGCCCAGTTTGAGTTTTTTTCCGTCAGACCCTGACTCACCCCACGTGACAGAGCTCCCTCCAGAGCTGTGTCCCGTTTGGCCTTTATGTATTTCAAAAACAAACACCAGATTTCCAGGGAAGCTGCAAGAAATGCCATTAAAACTGGACTGTGAGCCAAACGCTTCACAATCCCCCCAGGGAGACACTCATACCCCAATGGCCACAGTTACCTACAAAGAGAGGATTCAGCTCTGCTGCCTCCTGTTCGTATTGGGAAACAGGAAACCATGTCCTCCTGTTCACATAGACTGAGACCAAGCTTTCCTGGTCTCACTGCAAAGGAAGCTAAATCACAAAGCTATATTTCTAGTGCACAAATGTCAGAGGCAGATAGTCAAGAAGTCATTAGGCCAGCAAAGTTCCATGTTTGTGGAATGTTTACCCTGTCCCCTACCATTGGGATCTCTTGTGCCACACCCAAGTTTGTGAGCTCCTCAGAATTTCCTATTCCAGATATGTATTCACAGATTTTGTTCCTCTTCTCCTCTCATTGTGTCTTATTTGGGGTGATAGTAATGTCAAGGCATTGTGGTGTTTGACAGTGGAAGATTGTTATGTGGCACGTGTTCGCATATATCTTAGACTCGTTTCTCATTTTGCCCTTTGAAATATTGAATCTCTGTGTCAATACTTATACTACCTTGATTCTTTAATGTCCATCTGGGTGGATTTATAATCAACTTTTCACAAGATATTTCTGAGAAATGTACATTTTCTTGACATACATATTCATTTCTGAATTCTCAAAATGAACTTCAGTGAATATTGAGTACTAACCCTAATATTTCTTCAGTAAGTGACCCAGTTTAACATCAATGAAAGTCTATTCATATGGGACGTGATGTGTATTTTGAAGTAAATTTTCATTCAAAATTGTTAAATTCCTATTTCTTCGTATCATAGGATGTATCATTTCATCCAATATTCACAAATTGACATGCATGTGATTCACTTACATTCACTCCCTGTATCAGAACCCATGTATTTCTCCATGTTGCTTTACTTGCTTTTTCATGAGATTTCTTTTATAAAACATTACTTTTGAATTCCATCATCATTTTCGAAGCAAAACTCACAGTTTGGTGTAATTAGTAACCCTAATATTACCACTAGACGTACACCTACTTGGATTGAATGTTTATCTGAATACCAGATTTCATGTATTTTTTAAAATATCAATTCAATCCATTATTTAAAATAGTAACCAGTTATATTTTTTATTCACCCTATGGTCTATTCATGCATCATCTCTATATACGTAAACCCAGGGTGCACCTATTTTTATCCCCAAACTCTAAATGACAGGGTTTGAAAACATGCTCCCAGAAATGGTGGAAGAAATACACATGTCACCTCCTCCCTGTATTCCTTTCATCACATCATCTTCTGGACACCAAATGCAAAACTCACACTCACCTTATGATTCTTCCAAAGCCTGATTTTAATGAGAGCATGGATTACTAAAATCATCTAAGTCCGCTTTGCCTATTGTTTTCAATATTCAATCCTATGGTGAGCGTACACTTGTTTCTTCCTAGGATAGTGTATTCAACCACCCCCCTGTTGAAAATATCCCTGATCTTATCACTCATTTTGTACTTTGCCCGATCTCCTAACATCCCAATTGATATCTATTTCCCCAAGTGCCTTGTTGTGACTGACTCTTCATGTGTGCTGACATTCCCATTTACACTCTAATAGAAATTCATTCGATTGCAAAAAGGGCCTTTTGCCCAAATCCTAAACTCACTCTTCTTCCTTACCCTACACTGGAATCCTGTCTACTATCTCAATATCACTGGAAGTTCTCTTTCACATTCAGTGGTCCCAGGTCCAAGATCTTATGCCATTGTATATGGATTTAGAGGATTCACCTCTGCAGAACATCATTCAAAACTATGTATCCAAATCAAGGGCCCAACACCCTTGTGTGCTTCAGCTCTTACCTAGTTTTCACCTTCCATTCTTATAAATATCCCAGTTGCCCAATCCCAGTATTCATCCAGCAGAATGACTCCTAAGCCAAATCGAACCTGATATGACCCTGAAGCAGACTCTGTTCCCTCAATCTATTTTCACATAACAGCAGGTCCTGAGTTGATCTTGCCATACAGGTATGTAGGGAATCCTCCAGCTGCTGAGAAGCTCAAAGGTAGATGCAGAAATGATCCCTGGAGCCAATGTAGGCAGCTAGGTAGGACCTGTGAGGTCTAAAGTCATCTTCCATGGCCAACAACCCAGTGAGGATGAAGGGATGTGGCTGAATCAGCCTCTCTCTTCTCAATGCAGGGAAGATGGACACAATCAGGCCTGGGTGGGTTGCTGATCCCGGGCTCCTAGGGTATATAGACCTTTATGACTTGTGAAAATGTCACAGGAAGGTGGGGCAGCCTCCCTCTCATGGGACCCTTGGAAACAACTGTTAGGACAAAGTGGTTGCCAAGGCAGTGACCTCATTCACTTCCCTGAAGGAAGTGACCTCACCTCACTTCCTTGGTGATGGAACTCTCTGAACGTGGGATCCAGGAGGCGAGGCACCCAGAGGCAATTCCAGTCCCAGTGGGCTCCCTTGTTTTTTCTGTACCAAGGCCAGAGTCATTCTTTCTTGGCACCTGGTGATGTGTGGGTAGCCAAATGCCTTGAATGGTCTGAACAGGGGCCTTTCCTGAGAAAGAAGTGTTGGCTCATTGCTGGCTCCTGACAACTACACAGAGATGGCCAAGGAGACCAGAGCTGAGACAGGACCGGCCACTGCGGGGGAACAAATTTTCACCCACCAGTCAGAGGTCAGAGTGGATAGATGCAGACCAAATACAGGGGTGGTTTGTGTGTCTCAGTGGGTGTGTGTTTCAATTTGGCATTTTGTCTCATGTTCTGAGATCATGTAGGAAAAACGTGTTTGTTGTTGTTGTTGTTGTTGTTGTTGTTGTTTGTTGGTTTGAAATGGACTGTTAACTAGTGAGTCTTTCTATAGAGTCAGTGGATCCCACTGGGTTTGTGGTTAAAGAGAGTAGAGAGAAGAATGCAGCCGTGAATGTGTCCTGTCTAGTGGAAATCTTAGCAGGACTCCTCAAGGCCAATTGATGAATGGACTGCTGCTTGTCTTGCAGATGGGAAACACCTACCAAGATCCCAAGTTCCTGTATTCTTCCAGAATTTTGGCCACTCTCTGAAGGGGTTCGTGTTTTTGTGAACAAGATGGGTACCACCTTCAAGCTCTGTGACAAGGCCATGGACTGGATTGCTGACGGGAATGCCAAGCATCTCAGAAAAGTAAAAATTAGCATGACTGGTAAGGATCTCTCTGGAGAATCCCTGCTTGCATAGATAGCCACCCAAGTTGCATGATTAGGAGCTGTCAGTGCCACAGTGTTCAATTAAAGAAAAGTTTTTCTCCAGGCTTCTTTCCTCCCTATTGTTCTGTTCCCCTGAATGTCAGGGAGGTGTTTGCCTTAGGGCACTCCTTTGGGAATCCTCCAGAAAAGAGTTTCAAACGGAAAGGAAGGGGCCCAATCTGTGCCTTTTAGGTAAAGTGCTTTGTAAAGGCTGTGTCTGAATCAGACTCTTGGCCCTGTGTGTGGCTGTGAATTACATTCTCAGCACCCCAGGAAACTCAAGAAAAATCCCATGTGTCCATGCACATCTAAAAGGATGAAAAAGAAGTGTAATATTGGACGAAGTCTCTTGCCTTCCTCTGGTCAGGCTCCTGACACCGATGAAGTAAGAACAGGGATCCTCTGGGTCAAATGAGTTGTTGCAAGCCATCCAGTAACTAGCACACAGGTGTTTGGGTGTTTTCATGAGTCCAGTACACATAAAGAATCTACCCCTGGCAGGCAGGAGGCCTCGAATTTGAGAAGCAGAGCAGTATTAACTACAGGCCCATTTTATCTATCCTGTTTCTCAGGAAGGGTGTCCAGGCCACCATGACATTTGGCACATGATGGGCATGAGCCCTTACTTTGCACACCATCTTAGACTGCTCCCCCTATGGAAACCCCCAGCCAGAATGTTATGATGAGTATCTGTATGGAAGAAGAGGAGGGCCATGTGGGAGTGTTTTTGTTAGAATAGTGGTCTTTTGTGTGGTGGTTGGAAAACATGAGTGGGTCCACCTCAGCTTGAACTCTGGTGTGATGCCATTAGAGACTCAGTTCTGGAACTGATCTCAGAGAACTCTTGCCATGAATCGAGTTGGGATTTTACAAGGCCAGGCATTAGAGGAGCCCTTGGAAACTGAGATCTAGGCCGAGGGTGGCTTCCTCCACAGCACTGGGAATCTCAGCCAGGATTTCACATGATTTTGCTGTTAAAGCCTTTTCAGCTATAGTTGAGAGCCAAAACTCACATGAACCTCATATTTTAGACCCCCAATGGGCCTGGCTTCCTGTGACCTTTCGCCACTCCGTGAAAAGCCTTGCCTGCATGCGATCTCCAGAGCTTTTACTGAAAGGAGATTCCTCAGCCCTTAATGGCTCGTGAATGAATCAAAACCCACAGTGCCAACTTCTTCATTCTTGAGATATGGCTAGGCCAATAACATGAAGGTTTTGAGAATCCCATGACCAGAAATCCCCGGAGAACCTTTAGATCTCCTGTTGCTCATCATGACTGAACCCGCCATTGCCGTTTTTGACTGAGTGGAATTCATGACCATGGTGAAGAACAGAGATGTCAGTGAGTAGGAGCCAGCAGGGAACTGGGTCTGGAGCAATGGAGTGCAGGTGTGTGACCAACATCTGTGGTGAGCCCCTGTGGTTCTGTAATTGGTATCCAAATGACATGTGACTGACAAGGTGCAGCCAGCAGACCCTAAAATGTAAAGGCATGTTGTTGTGGGGAGAGGATCTGGTGCGATGCTCAGAATCAAGTTGCTACGCACAAGTGGGAAAGATATATGGGGTAGCAGCCCAGTTTGTGTTTTTTTCCGTCAGACCCTGACTCACCCCACGTGACAGAGCTCCCTCCAGAGCTGTGTCCCGGTTGACCTTTATGTATTTCAAAAACAAACACCAGATTTCCAGGGAAGCTGCAAGAAATGCCATTAAAACTGGACTGTGAGCCAAAGGCTTCACAATCCCCCCAGGGAGACACTCATACCCCAATGGCCACAGTTACCTACAAAGAGAGGATTCAGCTCTGCTGCCCCCTGTTCGTATTGGGAAATAGGAAACCATGTCCTCGTGTTCACATAGACTGAGACCAAGCTTTCCTGGTCTCACTGCAAAGGAAGCTAAATCACAAAGCTATATTTCTAGTGCACAAATGTCAGAGGCAGATAGTCAAGAAGTCATTAGGCCAGCAAAGTTCCATGTTTGTGGAATGTTTACCCTGTTCCCTACCATTGGGATCTCTTGTGCCACACCCAAGTTTGTGAGCTCCTCAGAATTTCCTATTCCAGATATGTATTCACAGATTTTGTTCCTCTTCTCCTCTCATTGTGTCTTATTTGGGGTGATAGTAATGTCAAGGCATTGTGGTGGATGACAGTGGAAGATTGTTATGTGGCACGTGTTCGCATATATCTTAGACTCGTTTCTCATTTTGCCCTTTGAAATATTGAATCTCTGTGTCAATACTTATACTACCTTGATTCTTTAATGTCCATCTGGGTGGATTTATAATCAACTTTTCACAAGATATTTCTGAGAAATGTACATTTTCTTGACATACATATTCATTTCTGAATTCTCAAAATGAACTTCAGTGAATATTGAGTACTAACCCTAATATTTCTTCAGTAAGTGACCCAGTTTAACATCAATGAAAGTCTATTCATACGGGACGTGATGTGTATTTTGAAGTAAATTTTCATTCAAAATTGTTAAATTCCTATTTCTTCGTATCATAGGATGTATCATTTCATCCAATATTCACAAATTGACATGCATGTGATTCACTTACATTCACTCCCTGTATCAGAACCCATGTATTTCTCCATGTTGCTTTACTTGCTTTTTCATGAGATTTCTTTTATAAAACATTACTTTTGAATTCCATCATCATTTTCGAAGCAAAACTCACAGTTTGGTGTAATTAGTAACCCTAATATTACCACTAGACGTACACCTACTTGGATTGAATGTTTATCTGAATACCAGATTTCATGTATTTTTTAAAATATCAATTCAATCCATTATTTAAAATAGTAACCAGTTATATTTTTTATTCACCCTATGGTCTATTCATGCATCATCTCTATATACGTAAACCCAGGGTGCACCTATTTTTAGCCCCAAACTCTAAATGACAGGGTTTGAAAACATGCTCCCAGAAATGGTGGAAGAAATACACATGTCACCTCCTCCCTGTATTCCTTTCATCACATCATCTTCTGGACACCAAATGCAAAACTCACACTCACCTTATGATTCTTCCAAAGCCTGATTTTAATGAGAGCATGGATTACTAAAATCATCTAAGTCCGCTTTGCCTATTGTTTTCAATATTCAATCCTATGGTGAGCGTACACTTGTTTCTTCCTAGGATAGTGTATTCAACCACCCCCCTGTTGAAAATATCCCTGATCTTATCACTCATTTTGTACTTTGCCCGATCTCCTAACATCCCAATTGATATCTATTTCCCCAAGTGCCTTGTTGTGACTGACTCTTCATGTGTGCTGACATTCCCATTTACACTCTAATAGAAATTCATTCGATTGCAAAAAGGGCCTTTTGCCCAAATCCTAAACTCACTCTTCTTCCTTACCCTACACTGGAATCCTGTCTACTATCTCAATATCACTGGAAGTTCTCTTTCACATTCAGTGGTCCCAGGTCCAAGATCTTATGCCATTGTATATGGATTTAGAGGATTCACCTCTGCAGAACATCATTCAAAACTATGTATCCAAATCAAGGGCCCAACACCCTTGTGTGCTTCAGCTCTTACCTAGTTTTCACCTTCCATTCTTATAAATATCCCAGTTGCCCAATCCCCGTATTCATCCAGCAGAATGACTCCTAAGCCAAATCGAACCTGATATGACCCTGAAGCAGACTCTGTTCCCTCAATCTATTTTCACATAACAGCAGGTCCTGAGTTGATCTTGCCATACAGGTATGTAGGGAATCCTCCAGCTGCTGAGAAGCTCAAAGGTAGATGCAGAAATGATCCCTGGAGCCAATGTAGGCAGCTAGGTAGGACCTGTGAGGTCTAAAGTCATCTTCCATGGCCAACAACCCAGTGAGGATGAAGGGATGTGGCTGAATCAGCCTCTCTCTTCTCAATGCAGGGAAGATGGACACAATCAGGCCTGGGTGGGTTGCTGATCCCGGGCTCCTAGGGTATATAGACCTTTATGACTTGTGAAAATGTCACAGGAAGGTGGGGCAGCCTCCCTCTCATGGGACCCTTGGAAACAACTTTTAGGACAAAGTGGTTGCCAAGGCAGTGACCTCATTCACTTCCCTGAAGGAAGTGACCTCACCTCACTTCCTTGGTGATGGAACTCTCTGAACGTGGGATCCAGGAGGCGAGGCACCCAGAGGCAATTCCAGTCCCAGTGGGCTCCCTTGTTTTTTCTGTACCAAGGCCAGAGTCATTCTTTCTTGGCACCTGGTGATGTGTGGGTAGCCAAATGCCTTGAATGGTCTGAACAGGGGCCTTTCCTGAGAAAGAAGTGTTGGCTCATTGCTGGCTCCTGACAACTACACAGAGATGGCCAAGGAGACCAGAGCTGAGACAGGACCGGCCACTGCTGGGGAACAAATTTTCACCCACCAGTCAGAGGTCAGAGTGGATAGATGCAGACCAAATACAGGGGTGGTTTGTGTGTCTCAGTGGGTGTGTGTTTCAATTTGGCATTTTGTCTCATGTTCTGAGATCATGTAGGAAAAACGTGTTTGTTGTTGTTGTTGTTGTTGTTGTTTGTTGGTTTGAAATGGACTGTTAACTAGTGAGTCTTTCTATAGAGTCAGTGGATCCCACTGGGTTTGTGGTTAAAGAGAGTAGAGAGAAGAATGCAGCCGTGAATGTGTCCTGTCTAGTGGAAATCTTTGCAGGACTCCTCAAGGCCAATTGATGAATGGACTGCTGCTTGTCTTGCAGATGGGAAACACCTACCAAGATCCCAAGTTCCTGTATTCTTCCAGAATTTTGGCCACTCTCTGAAGGGGTTCGTGTTTTTGTGAACAAGATGGGTACCACCTTCAAGCTCTGTGACAAGGCCATGGACTGGATTGCTACGGGAATGCCAAGCATCTCAGAAAAGTAAAAATTAGCATGACTGGTAAGGATCTCTCTGGAGAATCCCTGCTTGCATAGATAGCCACCCAAGTTGCATGATTAGGAGCTGTCAGTGCCACAGTGTTCAATTAAAGAAAAGTTTTTCTCCAGGCTTCTTTCCTCCCTATTGTTCTGTTCCCCTGAATGTCAGGGAGGTGTTTGCCTTAGGGCACTCCTTTGGGAATCCTCCAGAAAAGAGTTTCAAACGGAAAGGAAGAGGCCCAATCTGTGCCTTTTAGGTAAAGTGCTTTGTAAAGGCTGTGTCTGAATCAGACTCTTGGCCCTGTGTGTGGCTGTGAATTACATTCTCAGCACCCCAGGAAACTCAAGAAAAATCTCATGTGTCCATGCACATCTAAAAGGATGAAAAAGAAGTGTAATATTGGACGAAGTCTCTTGCCTTCCTCTGGTCAGGCTCCTGACACCGATGAAGTAAGAACAGGGATCCTCTGGGTCAAATGAGTTGTTGCAAGCCATCCAGTAACTAGCACACAGGTGTTTGGGTGTTTTCATGAGTCCAGTACACATAAAGAATCTACCCCTGGCAGGCAGGAGGCCTCGAATTTGAGAAGCAGAGCAGTATTAACTACAGGCCCATTTTATCTATCCTGTTTCTCAGGAAGGGTGTCCAGGCCACCATGACATTTGGCACATGATGGGCATGAGCCCTTACTTTGCACACCATCTTAGACTGCTCCCCCTATGGAAACCCCCAGCCAGAATGTTATGATGAGTATCTGTATGGAAGAAGAGGAGGGCCATGTGGGAGTGTTTTTGTTAGAATAGTGGTCTTTTGTGTGGTGGTTGGAAAAGATGAGTGGGTCCACCTCAGCTTGAACTCTGGTGTGATGCCATTAGAGACTCAGTTCTGGAACTGATCTCAGAGAACTCTTGCCATGAATCGAGTTGGGATTTTACAAGGCCAGGCATTAGAGGAGCCCTTGGAAACTGAGATCTAGGCCGAGGGTGGCTTCCTCCACAGCACTGGGAATGTCAGCCAGGATTTCACATGATTTTGCTGTTAAAGCCTTTTCAGCTATAGTTGAGAGCCAAAACTCACATGAACCTCATATTTTAGACCCCCAATGGGCCTGGCTTCCTGTGACCTTTCGCCACTCCGTGAAAAGCCTTGCCTGCATGCGATCTCCAGAGCTTTTACTGAAAGGAGATTCCTCAGCCCTTAATGGCTCGTGAATGAATCAAAACCCACAGTGCCAACTTCTTCATTCTTGAGATATGGCTAGGCCAATAACATGAAGGTTTTGAGAATCCCATGACCAGAAATCCCCGGAGAACCTTTAGATCTCCTGTTGCTCATCATGACTGAACCCGCCATTGCCCTTTTTGACTGAGTGGAATTCATGACCATGGTGAAGAACAGAGATGTCAGTGAGTAGGAGCCAGCAGGGAACTGGGTCTGGAGCAATGGAGTGCAGGTGTGTGACCAACATCTGTGGTGAGCCCCTGTGGTTCTGTCATTGGTATCCAAATGACATGTGACTGACAAGGTGCAGCCAGCAGACCCTAAAATGTAAAGGCATGTGGTTGTGGGGAGAGGATCTGGTGCGATGCTCAGAATCAAGTTGCTATGCACAAGTGGGAAGGATATATGGGGTAGCAGCCCAGTTTGAGTTTTTTTCCGTCAGACCCTGACTCACCCCACGTGACAGAGCTCCCTCCAGAGCTGTGTCCCGTTTGGCCTTTATGTATTTCAAAAACAAACACCAGATTTCCAGGGAAGCTGCAAGAAATGCCATTAAAACTGGACTGTGAGCCAAACGCTTCACAATCCCCCCAGGGAGACACTCATACCCCAATGGCCCCAGTTACCTACAAAGAGAGGATTCAGCTCTGCTGCCTCCTGTTCGTATTGGGAAACAGGAAACCATGTCCTCCTGTTCACATAGACTGAGACCAAGCTTTCCTGGTCTCACTGCAAAGGAAGCTAAATCACAAAGCTATATTTCTAGTGCACAAATGTCAGAGGCAGATAGTCAAGAAGTCATTAGGCCAGCAAAGTTCCATGTTTGTGGAATGTTTACCCTGTCCCCTACCATTGGGATCTCTTGTGCCACACCCAAGTTTGTGAGCTCCTCAGAATTTCCTATTCCAGATATGTATTCACAGATTTTGTTCCTCTTCTCCTCTCATTGTGTCTTATTTGGGGTGATAGTAATGTCAAGGCATTGTGGTGGATGACAGTGGAAGATTGTTATGTGGCACGTGTTCGCATATATCTTAGACTCATTTCTCATTTTGCCCTTTGAAATATTGAATCTCTGTGTCAATACTTATACTACCTTGATTCTTTAATGTCCATCTGGGTGGATTTATAATCAACTTTTCACAAGATATTTCTCAGAAATGTACATTTTCTTGACATACATATTCATTTCTGAATTCTCAAAATGAACTTCAGTGAATATTGAGTACTAACCCTAATATTTCTTCAGTAAGTGACCCAGTTTAACATCAATGAAAGTCTATTCATACGGGACGTGATGTGTATTTTGAAGTAAATTTTCATTCAAAATTGTTAAATTCCTATTTCTTCGTATCATAGGATGTATCATTTCATCCAATATTCACAAATTGACATGCATGTGATTCACTTACATTCACTCCCTGTATCAGAACCCATGTATTTCTCCATGTTGCTTTACTTGCTTTTTCATGAGATTTCTTTTATAAAACATTACTTTTGAATTCCATCATCATTTTCGAAGCAAAACTCACAGTTTGGTGTAATTAGTAACCCTAATATTACCACTAGACGTACACCTACTTGGATTGAATGTTTATCTGAATACCAGATTTCATGTATTTTTTAAAATATCAATTCAATCCATTATTTAAAATAGTAACCAGTTATATTTTTTATTCACCCTATGGTCTATTCATGCATCATCTCTATATACGTAAACCCAGGGTGCACCTATTTTTATCCCCAAACTCTAAATGACAGGGTTTGAAAACATGCTCCCAGAAATGGTGGAAGAAATACACATGTCACCTCCTCCCTGTATTCCTTTCATCACATCATCTTCTGGACACCAAATGCAAAACTCACACTCACCTTATGATTCTTCCAAAGCCTGATTTTAATGAGAGCATGGATTACTAAAATCATCTAAGTCCGCTTTGCCTATTGTTTTCAATATTCAATCCTATGGTGAGCGTACACTTGTTTCTTCCTAGGATAGTGTATTCAACCACCCCCCTGTTGAAAATATCCCTGATCTTATCACTCATTTTGTACTTTGCCCGATCTCCTAACATCCCAATTGATATCTATTTCCCCAAGTGCCTTGTTGTGACTGACTCTTCATGTGTGCTGACATTCCCATTTACACTCTAATAGAAATTCATTCGATTGCAAAAAGGGCCTTTTGCCCAAATCCTAAACTCACTCTTCTTCCTTACCCTACACTGGAATCCTGTCTACTATCTCAATATCACTGGAAGTTCTCTTTCACATTCAGTGGTCCCAGGTCCAAGATCTTATGCCATTGTATATGGATTTAGAGGATTCACCTCTGCAGAACATCATTCAAAACTATGTATCCAAATCAAGGGCCCAACACCCTTGTGTGCTTCAGCTCTTACCTAGTTTTCACCTTCCATTCTTATAAATATCCCAGTTGCCCAATCCCCGTATTCATCCAGCAGAATGACTCCTAAGCCAAATCGAACCTGATATGACCCTGAAGCAGACTCTGTTCCCTCAATCTATTTTCACATAACAGCAGGTCCTGAGTTGATCTTGCCATACAGGTATGTAGGGAATCCTCCAGCTGCTGAGAAGCTCAAAGGTAGATGCAGAAATGATCCCTGGAGCCAATGTAGGCAGCTAGGTAGGACCTGTGAGGTCTAAAGTCATCTTCCATGGCCAACAACCCAGTGAGGATGAAGGGATGTGGCTGAATCAGCCTCTCTCTTCTCAATGCAGGGAAGATGGACACAATCAGGCCTGGGTGGGTTGCTGATCCCGGGCTCCTTTATGACTTGTGAAAATGTCACAGGAAGGTGGGGCAGCCTCCCTCTCATGGGACCCTTGGAAACAACTGTTAGGACAAAGTGGTTGCCAAGGCAGTGACCTCATTCACTTCCCTGAAGGAAGTGACCTCACCTCACTTCCTTGGTGATGGAACTCTCTGAACGTGGGATCCAGGAGGCGAGGCACCCAGAGGCAATTCCAGTCCCAGTGGGCTCCCTTGTTTTTTCTGTACCAAGGCCAGAGTCATTCTTTCTTGGCACCTGGTGATGTGTGGGTAGCCAAATGCCTTGAATGGTCTGAACAGGGGCCTTTCCTGAGAAAGAAGTGTTGGCTCATTGCTGGCTCCTGACAACTACACAGAGATGGCCAAGGAGACCAGAGCTGAGACAGGACCGGCCACTGCTGGGGAACAAATTTTCACCCACCAGTCAGAGGTCAGAGTGGATAGATGCAGACCAAATACAGGGGTGGTTTGTGTGTCTCAGTGGGTGTGTGTTTCAATTTGGCATTTTGTCTCATGTTCTGAGATCATGTAGGAAAAACGTGTTTGTTGTTGTTGTTGTTGTTGTTGTTGTTTGTTGGTTTGAAATGGACTGTTAACTAGTGAGTCTTTCTATAGAGTCAGTGGATCCCACTGGGTTTGTGGTTAAAGAGAGTAGAGAGAAGAATGCAGCCGTGAATGTGTCCTGTCTAGTGGAAATCTTTGCAGGACTCCTCAAGGCCAATTGATGAATGGACTGCTGCTTGTCTTGCAGATGGGAAACACCTACCAAGATCCCAAGTTCCTGTATTCTTCCAGAATTTTGGCCACTCTCTGAAGGGGTTCGTGTTTTTGTGAACAAGATGGGTACCACCTTCAAGCTGTGTGACAAGGCCATGGACTGGATTGCTGACGGGAATGCCAAGCATCTCAGAAAAGTAAAAATTAGCATGACTGGTAAGGATCTCTCTGGAGAATCCCTGCTTGCATAGATAGCCACCCAAGTTGCATGATTAGGAGCTGTCAGTGCCACAGTGTTCAATTAAAGAAAAGTTTTTCTCCAGGCTTCTTTCCTCCCTATTGTTCTGTTCCCCTGAATGTCAGGGAGGTGTTTGCCTTAGGGCACTCCTTTGGGAATCCTCCAGAAAAGAGTTTCAAACGGAAAGGAAGAGGCCCAATCTGTGCCTTTTAGGTAAAGTGCTTTGTAAAGGCTGTGTCTGAATCAGACTCTTGGCCCTGTGTGTGGCTGTGAATTACATTCTCAGCACCCCAGGAAACTCAAGAAAAATCCCATGTGTCCATGCACATCTAAAAGGATGAAAAAGAAGTGTAATATTGGACGAAGTCTCTTGCCTTCCTCTGGTCAGGCTCCTGACACCGATGAAGTAAGAACAGGGATCCTCTGGGTCAAATGAGTTGTTGCAAGCCATCCAGTAACTAGCACACAGGTGTTTGGGTGTTTTCATGAGTCCAGTACACATAAAGAATCTACCCCTGGCAGGCAGGAGGCCTCGAATTTGAGAAGCAGAGCAGTATTAACTACAGGCCCATTTTATCTATCCTGTTTCTCAGGAAGGGTGTCCAGGCCACCATGACATTTGGCACATGATGGGCATGAGCCCTTACTTTGCACACCATCTTAGACTGCTCCCCCTATGGAAACCCCCAGCCAGAATGTTATGATGAGTATCTGTATGGAAGAAGAGGAGGGCCATGTGGGAGTGTTTTTGTTAGAATAGTGGTCTTTTGTGTGGTGGTTGGAAAAGATGAGTGGGTCCACCTCAGCTTGAACTCTGGTGTGATGCCATTAGAGACTCAGTTCTGGAACTGATCTCAGAGAACTCTTGCCATGAATCGAGTTGGGATTTTACAAGGCCAGGCATTAGAGGAGCCCTTGGAAACTGAGATCTAGGCCGAGGGTGGCTTCCTCCACAGCACTGGGAATGTCAGCCAGGATTTCACATGATTTTGCTGTTAAAGCCTTTTCAGCTATAGTTGAGAGCCAAAACTCACATGAACCTCATATTTTAGACCCCCAATGGGCCTGGCTTCCTGTGACCTTTCGCCACTCCGTGAAAAGCCTTGCCTGCATGCGATCTCCAGAGCTTTTACTGAAAGGAGATTCCTCAGCCCTTAATGGCTCGTGAATGAATCAAAACCCACAGTGCCAACTTCTTCATTCTTGAGATATGGCTAGGCCAATAACATGAAGGTTTTGAGAATCCCATGACCAGAAATCCCCGGAGAACCTTTAGATCTCCTGTTGCTCATCATGACTGAACCCGCCATTGCCCTTTTTGACTGAGTGGAATTCATGACCATGGTGAAGAACAGAGATGTCAGTGAGTAGGAGCCAGCAGGGAACTGGGTCTGGAGCAATGGAGTGCAGGTGTGTGACCAACATCTGTGGTGAGCCCCTGTGGTTCTGTCATTGGTATCCAAATGACATGTGACTGACAAGGTGCAGCCAGCAGACCCTAAAATGTAAAGGCATGTGGTTGTGGGGAGAGGATCTGGTGCGATGCTCAGAATCAAGTTGCTATGCACAAGTGGGAAGGATATATGGGGTAGCAGCCCAGTTTGAGTTTTTTTCCGTCAGACCCTGACTCACCCCACGTGACAGAGCTCCCTCCAGAGCTGTGTCCCGTTTGGCCTTTATGTATTTCAAAAACAAACACCAGATTTCCAGGGAAGCTGCAAGAAATGCCATTAAAACTGGACTGTGAGCCAAACGCTTCACAATCCCCCCAGGGAGACACTCATACCCCAATGGCCCCAGTTACCTACAAAGAGAGGATTCAGCTCTGCTGCCTCCTGTTCGTATTGGGAAACAGGAAACCATGTCCTCCTGTTCACATAGACTGAGACCAAGCTTTCCTGGTCTCACTGCAAAGGAAGCTAAATCACAAAGCTATATTTCTAGTGCACAAATGTCAGAGGCAGATAGTCAAGAAGTCATTAGGCCAGCAAAGTTCCATGTTTGTGGAATGTTTACCCTGTCCCCTACCATTGGGATCTCTTGTGCCACACCCAAGTTTGTGAGCTCCTCAGAATTTCCTATTCCAGATATGTATTCACAGATTTTGTTCCTCTTCTCCTCTCATTGTGTCTTATTTGGGGTGATAGTAATGTCAAGGCATTGTGGTGGATGACAGTGGAAGATTGTTATGTGGCACGTGTTCGCATATATCTTAGACTCATTTCTCATTTTGCCCTTTGAAATATTGAATCTCTGTGTCAATACTTATACTACCTTGATTCTTTAATGTCCATCTGGGTGGATTTATAATCAACTTTTCACAAGATATTTCTCAGAAATGTACATTTTCTTGACATACATATTCATTTCTGAATTCTCAAAATGAACTTCAGTGAATATTGAGTACTAACCCTAATATTTCTTCAGTAAGTGACCCAGTTTAACATCAATGAAAGTCTATTCATACGGGACGTGATGTGTATTTTGAAGTAAATTTTCATTCAAAATTGTTAAATTCCTATTTCTTCGTATCATAGGATGTATCATTTCATCCAATATTCACAAATTGACATGCATGTGATTCACTTACATTCACTCCCTGTATCAGAACCCATGTATTTCTCCATGTTGCTTTACTTGCTTTTTCATGAGATTTCTTTTATAAAACATTACTTTTGAATTCCATCATCATTTTCGAAGCAAAACTCACAGTTTGGTGTAATTAGTAACCCTAATATTACCACTAGACGTACACCTACTTGGATTGAATGTTTATCTGAATACCAGATTTCATGTATTTTTTAAAATATCAATTCAATCCATTATTTAAAATAGTAACCAGTTATATTTTTTATTCACCCTATGGTCTATTCATGCATCATCTCTATATACGTAAACCCAGGGTGCACCTATTTTTATCCCCAAACTCTAAATGACAGGGTTTGAAAACATGCTCCCAGAAATGGTGGAAGAAATACACATGTCACCTCCTCCCTGTATTCCTTTCATCACATCATCTTCTGGACACCAAATGCAAAACTCACACTCACCTTATGATTCTTCCAAAGCCTGATTTTAATGAGAGCATGGATTACTAAAATCATCTAAGTCCGCTTTGCCTATTGTTTTCAATATTCAATCCTATGGTGAGCGTACACTTGTTTCTTCCTAGGATAGTGTATTCAACCACCCCCCTGTTGAAAATATCCCTGATCTTATCACTCATTTTGTACTTTGCCCGATCTCCTAACATCCCAATTGATATCTATTTCCCCAAGTGCCTTGTTGTGACTGACTCTTCATGTGTGCTGACATTCCCATTTACACTCTAATAGAAATTCATTCGATTGCAAAAAGGGCCTTTTGCCCAAATCCTAAACTCACTCTTCTTCCTTACCCTACACTGGAATCCTGTCTACTATCTCAATATCACTGGAAGTTCTCTTTCACATTCAGTGGTCCCAGGTCCAAGATCTTATGCCATTGTATATGGATTTAGAGGATTCACCTCTGCAGAACATCATTCAAAACTATGTATCCAAATCAAGGGCCCAACACCCTTGTGTGCTTCAGCTCTTACCTAGTTTTCACCTTCCATTCTTATAAATATCCCAGTTGCCCAATCCCCGTATTCATCCAGCAGAATGACTCCTAAGCCAAATCGAACCTGATATGACCCTGAAGCAGACTCTGTTCCCTCAATCTATTTTCACATAACAGCAGGTCCTGAGTTGATCTTGCCATACAGGTATGTAGGGAATCCTCCAGCTGCTGAGAAGCTCAAAGGTAGATGCAGAAATGATCCCTGGAGCCAATGTAGGCAGCTAGGTAGGACCTGTGAGGTCTAAAGTCATCTTCCATGGCCAACAACCCAGTGAGGATGAAGGGATGTGGCTGAATCAGCCTCTCTCTTCTCAATGCAGGGAAGATGGACACAATCAGGCCTGGGTGGGTTGCTGATCCCGGGCTCCTTTATGACTTGTGAAAATGTCACAGGAAGGTGGGGCAGCCTCCCTCTCATGGGACCCTTGGAAACAACTGTTAGGACAAAGTGGTTGCCAAGGCAGTGACCTCATTCACTTCCCTGAAGGAAGTGACCTCACCTCACTTCCTTGGTGATGGAACTCTCTGAACGTGGGATCCAGGAGGCGAGGCACCCAGAGGCAATTCCAGTCCCAGTGGGCTCCCTTGTTTTTTCTGTACCAAGGCCAGAGTCATTCTTTCTTGGCACCTGGTGATGTGTGGGTAGCCAAATGCCTTGAATGGTCTGAACAGGGGCCTTTCCTGAGAAAGAAGTGTTGGCTCATTGCTGGCTCCTGACAACTACACAGAGATGGCCAAGGAGACCAGAGCTGAGACAGGACCGGCCACTGCTGGGGAACAAATTTTCACCCACCAGTCAGAGGTCAGAGTGGATAGATGCAGACCAAATACAGGGGTGGTTTGTGTGTCTCAGTGGGTGTGTGTTTCAATTTGGCATTTTGTCTCATGTTCTGAGATCATGTAGGAAAAACGTGTTTGTTGTTGTTGTTGTTGTTGTTGTTGTTTGTTGGTTTGAAATGGACTGTTAACTAGTGAGTCTTTCTATAGAGTCAGTGGATCCCACTGGGTTTGTGGTTAAAGAGAGTAGAGAGAAGAATGCAGCCGTGAATGTGTCCTGTCTAGTGGAAATCTTTGCAGGACTCCTCAAGGCCAATTGATGAATGGACTGCTGCTTGTCTTGCAGATGGGAAACACCTACCAAGATCCCAAGTTCCTGTATTCTTCCAGAATTTTGGCCACTCTCTGAAGGGGTTCGTGTTTTTGTGAACAAGATGGGTACCACCTTCAAGCTCTGTGACAAGGCCATGGACTGGATTGCTGACGGGAATGCCAAGCATCTCAGAAAAGTAAAAATTAGCATGACTGGTAAGGATCTCTCTGGAGAATCCCTGCTTGCATAGATAGCCACCCAAGTTGCATGATTAGGAGCTGTCAGTGCCACAGTGTTCAATTAAAGAAAAGTTTTTCTCCAGGCTTCTTTCCTCCCTATTGTTCTGTTCCCCTGAATGTCAGGGAGGTGTTTGCCTTAGGGCACTCCTTTGGGAATCCTCCAGAAAAGAGTTTCAAACGGAAAGGAAGGGGCCCAATCTGTGCCTTTTAGGTAAAGTGCTTTGTAAAGGCTGTGTCTGAATCAGACTCTTGGCCCTGTGTGTGGCTGTGAATTACATTCTCAGCACCCCAGGAAACTCAAGAAAAATCTCATGTGTCCATGCACATCTAAAAGGATGAAAAAGAAGTGTAATATTGGACGAAGTCTCTTGCCTTCCTCTGGTCAGGCTCCTGACACCGATGAAGTAAGAACAGGGATCCTCTGGGTCAAATGAGTTGTTGCAAGCCATCCAGTAACTAGCACACAGGTGTTTGGGTGTTTTCATGAGTCCAGTACACATAAAGAATCTACCCCTGGCAGGCAGGAGGCCTCGAATTTGAGAAGCAGAGCAGTATTAACTACAGGCCCATTTTATCTATCCTGTTTCTCAGGAAGGGTGTCCAGGCCACCATGACATTTGGCACATGATGGGCATGAGCCCTTACTTTGCACACCATCTTAGACTGCTCCCCCTATGGAAACCCCCAGCCAGAATGTTATGATGAGTATCTGTATGGAAGAAGAGGAGGGCCATGTGGGAGTGTTTTTGTTAGAATAGTGGTCTTTTGTGTGGTGGTTGGAAAAGATGAGTGGGTCCACCTCAGCTTGAACTCTGGTGTGATGCCATTAGAGACTCAGTTCTGGAACTGATCTCAGAGAACTCTTGCCATGAATCGAGTTGGGATTTTACAAGGCCAGGCATTAGAGGAGCCCTTGGAAACTGAGATCTAGGCCGAGGGTGGCTTCCTCCACAGCACTGGGAATCTCAGCCAGGATTTCACATGATTTTGCTGTTAAAGCCTTTTCAGCTATAGTTGAGAGCCAAAACTCACATGAACCTCATATTTTAGACCCCCAATGGGCCTGGCTTCCTGTGACCTTTCGCCACTCCGTGAAAAGCCTTGCCTGCATGCGATCTCCAGAGCTTTTACTGAAAGGAGATTCCTCAACCCTTAATGGCTCGTGAATGAATCAAAACCCACAGTGCCAACTTCTTCATTCTTGAGATATGGCTAGGCCAATAACATGAAGGTTTTGAGAATCCCATGACCAGAAATCCCCGGAGAACCTTGAGATCTCCTGTTGCTCATCATGACTGAACCCGCCATTGCCCTTTTTGACTGAGTGGAATTCATGACCATGGTGAAGAACAGAGATGTCAGTGAGTAGGAGCCAGCAGGGAACTGGGTCTGGAGCAATGGAGTGCAGGTGTGTGACCAACATCTGTGGTGAGCCCCTGTGGTTCTGTCATTGGTATCCAAATGACATGTGACTGACAAGGTGCAGCCAGCAGACCCTAAAATGTAAAGGCATGTGGTTGTGGGGAGAGGATCTGGTGCGATGCTCAGAATCAAGTTGCTATGCACAAGTGGGAAGGATATATGGGGTAGCAGCCCAGTTTGAGTTTTTTTCCGTCAGACCCTGACTCACCCCACGTGACAGAGCTCCCTCCAGAGCTGTGTCCCGTTTGGCCTTTATGTATTTCAAAAACAAACACCAGATTTCCAGGGAAGCTGCAAGAAATGCCATTAAAACTGGACTGTGAGCCAAAGGCTTCACAATCCCCCCAGGGAGACACTCATACCCCAATGGCCCCAGTTACCTACAAAGAGAGGATTCAGCTCTGCTGCCTCCTGTTCGTATTGGGAAACAGGAAACCATGTCCTCCTGTTCACATAGACTGAGACCAAGCTTTCCTGGTCTCACTGCAAAGGAAGCTAAATCACAAAGCTATATTTCTAGTGCACAAATGTCAGAGGCAGATAGTCAAGAAGTCATTAGGCCAGCAAAGTTCCATGTTTGTGGAATGTTTACCCTGTCCCCTACCATTGGGATCTCTTGTGCCACACCCAAGTTTGTGAGCTCCTCAGAATTTCCTATTCCAGATATGTATTCACAGATTTTGTTCCTCTTCTCCTCTCATTGTGTCTTATTTGGGGTGATAGTAATGTCAAGGCATTGTGGTGGATGACAGTGGAAGATTGTTATGTGGCACGTGTTCGCATATATCTTAGACTCGTTTTTCATTTTGCCCTTTGAAATATTGAATCTCTGTGTCAATACTTATACTACCTTGATTCTTTAATGTCCATCTGGGTGGATTTATAATCAACTTTTCACAAGATATTTCTCAGAAATGTACATTTTCTTGACATACATATTCATTTCTGAATTCTCAAAATGAACTTCAGTGAATATTGCGTACTAACCCTAATATTTCTTCAGTAAGTGACCCAGTTTAACATCAATGAAAGTCTATTCATACGGGTCGTGATGTGTATTTTGAAGTAAATTTTCATTCAAAATTGTTAAATTCCTATTTCTTCGTATCATAGGATGTATCATTTCATCCAATATTCACAAATTGACATGCATATGATTCACTTACATTCACTCCCTGTATCAGAACCCATGTATTTCTCCATGTTGCTTTACTTGCTTTTTCATGAGATTTCTTTTATAAAACATTACTTTTGAATTCCATCATCATTTTCGAAGCAAAACTCACAGTTTGGTGTAATTAGTAACCCTAATATTACCACTAGACGTACACCTACTTGGATTGAATGTTTATCTGAATACCAGATTTCATGTATTTTTTAAAATATCAATTCAATCCATTATTTAAAATAGTAACCAGTTATATTTTTTATTCACCCTATGGTCTATTCATGCATCATCTCTATATACGTAAACCCAGGGTGCACCTATTTTTATCCCCAAACTCTAAATGACAGGGTTTGAAAACATGCTCCCAGAAATGGTGGAAGAAATACACATGTCACCTCCTCCCTGTATTCCTTTCATCACATCATCTTCTGGACACCAAATGCAAAACTCACACTCACCTTATGATTCTTCCAAAGCCTGATTTTAATGAGAGCATGGATTACTAAAATCATCTAAGTCCGCTTTGCCTATTGTTTTCAATATTCAATCCTATGGTGAGCGTACACTTGTTTCTTCCTAGGATAGTGTATTCAACCACCCCCCTGTTGAAAATATCCCTGATCTTATCACTCATTTTGTACTTTGCCCGATCTCCTAACATCCCAATTGATATCTATTTCCCCAAGTGCCTTGTTGTGACTGACTCTTCATGTGTGCTGACATTCCCATTTACACTCTAATAGAAATTCATTCGATTGCAAAAAGGGCCTTTTGCCCAAATCCTAAACTCACTCTTCTTCCTTACCCTACACTGGAATCCTGTCTACTATCTCAATATCACTGGAAGTTCTCTTTCACATTCAGTGGTCCCAGGTCCAAGATCTTATGCCATTGTATATGGATTTAGAGGATTCACCTCTGCAGAACATCATTCAAAACTATGTATCCAAATCAAGGGCCCAACACCCTTGTGTGCTTCAGCTCTTACCTAGTTTTCACCTTCCATTCTTATAAATATCCCAGTTGCCCAATCCCCGTATTCATCCAGCAGAATGACTCCTAAGCCAAATCGAACCTGATATGACCCTGAAGCAGACTCTGTTCCCTCAATCTATTTTCACATAACAGCAGGTCCTGAGTGGATCTTGCCATACAGGTATGTAGGGAATCCTCCAGCTGCTGAGAAGCTCAAAGGTAGATGCAGAAATGATCCCTGGAGCCAATGTAGGCAGCTAGGTAGGACCTGTGAGGTCTAAAGTCATCTTCCATGGCCAACAACCCAGTGAGGATGAAGGGATGTGGCTGAATCAGCCTCTCTCTTCTCAATGCAGGGAAGATGGACACAATCAGGCCTGGGTGGGTTGCTGATCCCGGGCTCCTTTATGACTTGTGAAAATGTCACAGGAAGGTGGGGCAGCCTCCCTCTCATGGGACCCTTGGAAACAACTGTTAGGACAAAGTGGTTGCCAAGGCAGTGACCTCATTCACTTCCCTGAAGGAAGTGACCTCACCTCACTTCCTTGGTGATGGAACTCTCTGAACGTGGGATCCAGGAGGCGAGGCACCCAGAGGCAATTCCAGTCCCAGTGGGCTCCCTTGTTTTTTCTGTACCAAGGCCAGAGTCATTCTTTCTTGGCACCTGGTGATGTGTGGGTAGCCAAATGCCTTGAATGGTCTGAACAGGGGCCTTTCCTGAGAAAGAAGTGTTGGCTCATTGCTGGCTCCTGACAACTACACAGAGATGGCCAAGGAGACCAGAGCTGAGACAGGACCGGCCACTGCTGGGGAACAAATTTTCACCCACCAGTCAGAGGTCAGAGTGGATAGATGCAGACCAAATACAGGGGTGGTTTGTGTGTCTCAGTGGGTGTGTGTTTCAATTTGGCATTTTGTCTCATGTTCTGAGATCATGTAGGAAAAACGTGTTTGTTGTTGTTGTTGTTGTTGTTGTTGTTTGTTGGTTTGAAATGGACTGTTAACTAGTGAGTCTTTCTATAGAGTCAGTGGATCCCACTGGGTTTGTGGTTAAAGAGAGTAGAGAGAAGAATGCAGCCGTGAATGTGTCCTGTCTAGTGGAAATCTTTGCAGGACTCCTCAAGGCCAATTGATGAATGGACTGCTGCTTGTCTTGCAGATGGGAAACACCTACCAAGATCCCAAGTTCCTGTATTCTTCCAGAATTTTGGCCACTCTCTGAAGGGGTTCGTGTTTTTGTGAACAAGATGGGTACCACCTTCAAGCTGTGTGACAAGGCCATGGACTGGATTGCTGACGGGAATGCCAAGCATCTCAGAAAAGTAAAAATTAGCATGACTGGTAAGGATCTCTCTGGAGAATCCCTGCTTGCATAGATAGCCACCCAAGTTGCATGATTAGGAGCTGTCAGTGCCACAGTGTTCAATTAAAGAAAAGTTTTTCTCCAGGCTTCTTTCCTCCCTATTGTTCTGTTCCCCTGAATGTCAGGGAGGTGTTTGCCTTAGGGCACTCCTTTGGGAATCCTCCAGAAAAGAGTTTCAAACGGAAAGGAAGGGGCCCAATCTGTGCCTTTTAGGTAAAGTGCTTTGTAAAGGCTGTGTCTGAATCAGACTCTTGGCCCTGTGTGTGGCTGTGAATTACATTCTCAGCACCCCAGGAAACTCAAGAAAAATCCCATGTGTCCATGCACATCTAAAAGGATGAAAAAGAAGTGTAATATTGGACGAAGTCTCTTGCCTTCCTCTGGTCAGGCTCCTGACACCGATGAAGTAAGAACAGGGATCCTCTGGGTCAAATGAGTTGTTGCAAGCCATCCAGTAACTAGCACACAGGTGTTTGGGTGTTTTCATGAGTCCAGTACACATAAAGAATCTACCCCTGGCAGGCAGGAGGCCTCGAATTTGAGAAGCAGAGCAGTATTAACTACAGGCCCATTTTATCTATCCTGTTTCTCAGGAAGGGTGTCCAGGCCACCATGACATTTGGCACATGATGGGCATGAGCCCTTACTTTGCACACCATCTTAGACTGCTCCCCCTATGGAAACCCCCAGCCAGAATGTTATGATGAGTATCTGTATGGAAGAAGAGGAGGGCCATGTGGGAGTGTTTTTGTTAGAATAGTGGTCTTTTGTGTGGTGGTTGGAAAAGATGAGTGGGTCCACCTCAGCTTGAACTCTGGTGTGATGCCATTAGAGACTCAGTTCTGGAACTGATCTCAGAGAACTCTTGCCATGAATCGAGTTGGGATTTTACAAGGCCAGGCATTAGAGGAGCCCTTGGAAACTGAGATCTAGGCCGAGGGTGGCTTCCTCCACAGCACTGGGAATCTCAGCCAGGATTTCACATGATTTTGCTGTTAAAGCCTTTTCAGCTATAGTTGAGAGCCAAAACTCACATGAACCTCATATTTTAGACCCCCAATGGGCCTGGCTTCCTGTGACCTTTCGCCACTCCGTGAAAAGCCTTGCCTGCATGCGATCTCCAGAGCTTTTACTGAAAGGAGATTCCTCAGCCCTTAATGGCTCGTGAATGAATCAAAACCCACAGTGCCAACTTCTTCATTCTTGAGATATGGCTAGGCCAATAACATGAAGGTTTTGAGAATCCCATGACCAGAAATCCCCGGAGAACCTTTAGATCTCCTGTTGCTCATCATGACTGAACCCGCCATTGCCGTTTTTGACTGAGTGGAATTCATGACCATGGTGAAGAACAGAGATGTCAGTGAGTAGGAGCCAGCAGGGAACTGGGTCTGGAGCAATGGAGTGCAGGTGTGTGACCAACATCTGTGGTGAGCCCCTGTGGTTCTGTCATTGGTATCCAAATGACATGTGACTGACAAGGTGCAGCCAGCAGACCCTAAAATGTAAAGGCATGTTGTTGTGGGGAGAGGATCTGGTGCGATGCTCAGAATCAAGTTGCTACGCACAAGTGGGAAAGATATATGGGGTAGCAGCCCAGTTTGTGTTTTTTTCCGTCAGACCCTGACTCACCCCACGTGACAGAGCTCCTTCCAGCGCTGTGTCCCGGTTGACCTTTATGTATTTCAAAAACAAACACCAGATTTCCAGGGAAGCTGCAAGAAATGCCATTAAAACTGGACTGTGAGCCAAAGGCTTCACAATCCCCCCAGGGAGACACTCATACCCCAATGGCCACAGTTACCTACAAAGAGAGGATTCAGCTCTGCTGCCTCCTGTTCGTATTGGGAAATAGTATACCATGTCCTCGTGTTCACATAGACTGAGACCAAGCTTTCCTGGTCTCACTGCAAAGGAAGCTAAATCACAAAGCTATATTTCTAGTGCACAAATGTCAGAGGCAGATAGTCAAGAAGTCATTAGGCCAGCAAAGTTCCATGTTTGTGGAATGTTTACCCTGTCCCCTACCATTGGGATCTCTTGTGCCACACCCAAGTTTGTGAGCTCCTCAGAATTTCCTATTCCAGATATGTATTCACAGATTTTGTTCCTCTTCTCCTCTCATTGTGTCTTATTTGGGGTGATAGTAATGTCAAGGCATTGTGGTGGATGACAGTGGAAGATTGTTATGTGGCACGTGTTCGCATATATCTTAGACTCGTTTTTCATTTTGCCCTTTGAAATATTGAATCTCTGTGTCAATACTTATACTACCTTGATTCTTTAATGTCCATCTGGGTGGATTTATAATCAACTTTTCACAAGATATTTCTCAGAAATGTACATTTTCTTGACATACATATTCATTTCTGAATTCTCAAAATGAACTTCAGTGAATATTGCGTACTAACCCTAATATTTCTTCAGTAAGTGACCCAGTTTAACATCAATGAAAGTCTATTCATACGGGTCGTGATGTGTATTTTGAAGTAAATTTTCATTCAAAATTGTTAAATTCCTATTTCTTCGTATCATAGGATGTATCATTTCATCCAATATTCACAAATTGACATGCATATGATTCACTTACATTCACTCCCTGTATCAGAACCCATGTATTTCTCCATGTTGCTTTACTTGCTTTTTCATGAGATTTCTTTTATAAAACATTACTTTTGAGTTCCATCATCATTTTCGAAGCAAAACTCACAGTTTGGTGTAATTAGTAACCCTAATATTACCACTAGACGTACACCTACTTGGATTGAATGTTTATCTGAATACCAGATTTCATGTATTTTTTAAAATATCAATTCAATCCATTATTTAAAATAGTAACCAGTTATATTTTTTATTCACCCTATGGTCTATTCATGCATCATCTCTATATACGTAAACCCAGGGTGCACCTATTTTTATCCCCAAACTCTAAATGACAGGGTTTGAAAACATGCTCCCAGAAATGGTGGAAGAAATACACATGTCACCTCCTCCCTGTATTCCTTTCATCACATCATCTTCTGGACACCAAATGCAAAACTCACACTCACCTTATGATTCTTCCAAAGCCTGATTTTAATGAGAGCATGGATTACTAAAATCATCTAAGTCCGCTTTGCCTATTGTTTTCAATATTCAATCCTATGGTGAGCGTACACTTGTTTCTTCCTAGGATAGTGTATTCAACCACCCCCCTGTTGAAAATATCCCTGATCTTATCACTCATTTTGTACTTTGCCCGATCTCCTAACATCCCAATTGATATCTATTTCCCCAAGTGCCTTGTTGTGACTGACTCTTCATGTGTGCTGACATTCCCATTTACACTCTAATAGAAATTCATTCGATTGCAAAAAGGGCCTTTTGCCCAAATCCTAAACTCACTCTTCTTCCTTACCCTACACTGGAATCCTGTCTACTATCTCAATATCACTGGAAGTTCTCTTTCACATTCAGTGGTCCCAGGTCCAAGATCTTATGCCATTGTATATGGATTTAGAGGATTCACCTCTGCAGAACATCATTCAAAACTATGTATCCAAATCAAGGGCCCAACACCCTTGTGTGCTTCAGCTCTTACCTAGTTTTCACCTTCCATTCTTATAAATATCCCAGTTGCCCAATCCCCGTATTCATCCAGCAGAATGACTCCTAAGCCAAATCGAACCTGATATGACCCTGAAGCAGACTCTGTTCCCTCAATCTATTTTCACATAACAGCAGGTCCTGAGTTGATCTTGCCATACAGGTATGTAGGGAATCCTCCAGCTGCTGAGAAGCTCAAAGGTAGATGCAGAAATGATCCCTGGAGCCAATGTAGGCAGCTAGGTAGGACCTGTGAGGTCTAAAGTCATCTTCCATGGCCAACAACCCAGTGAGGATGAAGGGATGTGGCTGAATCAGCCTCTCTCTTCTCAATGCAGGGAAGATGGACACAATCAGGCCTGGGTGGGTTGCTGATCCCGGGCTCCTTTATGACTTGTGAAAATGTCACAGGAAGGTGGGGCAGCCTCCCTCTCATGGGACCCTTGGAAACAACTGTTAGGACAAAGTGGTTGCCAAGGCAGTGACCTCATTCACTTCCCTGAAGGAAGTGACCTCACCTCACTTCCTTGGTGATGGAACTCTCTGAACGTGGGATCCAGGAGGCGAGGCACCCAGAGGCAATTCCAGTCCCAGTGGGCTCCCTTGTTTTTTCTGTACCAAGGCCAGAGTCATTCTTTCTTGGCACCTGGTGATGTGTGGGTAGCCAAATGCCTTGAATGGTCTGAACAGGGGCCTTTCCTGAGAAAGAAGTGTTGGCTCATTGCTGGCTCCTGACAACTACACAGAGATGGCCAAGGAGACCAGAGCTGAGACAGGACCGGCCACTGCTGGGGAACAAATTTTCACCCACCAGTCAGAGGTCAGAGTGGATAGATGCAGACCAAATACAGGGGTGGTTTGTGTGTCTCAGTGGGTGTGTGTTTCAATTTGGCATTTTGTCTCATGTTCTGAGATCATGTAGGAAAAACGTGTTTGTTGTTGTTGTTGTTGTTGTTGTTGTTGTTTGTTGGTTTGAAATGGACTGTTAACTAGTGAGTCTTTCTATAGAGTCAGTGGATCCCACTGGGTTTGTGGTTAAAGAGAGTAGAGAGAAGAATGCAGCCGTGAATGTGTCCTGTCTAGTGGAAATCTTTGCAGGACTCCTCAAGGCCAATTGATGAATGGACTGCTGCTTGTCTTGCAGATGGGAAACACCTACGAAGATCCCAAGTTCCTGTATTCTTCCAGAATTTTGGCCACTCTCTGAAGGGGTTCGTGTTTTTGTGAACAAGATGGGTACCACCTTCAAGCTGTGTGACAAGGCCATGGACTGGATTGCTGACGGGAATGCCAAGCATCTCAGAAAAGTAAAAATTAGCATGACTGGTAAGGATCTCTCTGGAGAATCCCTGCTTGCATAGATAGCCACCCAAGTTGCATGATTAGGAGCTGTCAGTGCCACAGTGTTCAATTAAAGAAAAGTTTTTCTCCAGGCTTCTTTCCTCCCTATTGTTCTGTTCCCCTGAATGTCAGGGAGGTGTTTGCCTTAGGGCACTCCTTTGGGAATCCTCCAGAAAAGAGTTTCAAACGGAAAGGAAGAGGCCCAATCTGTGCCTTTTAGGTAAAGTGCTTTGTAAAGGCTGTGTCTGAATCAGACTCTTGGCCCTGTGTGTGGCTGTGAATTACATTCTCAGCACCCCAGGAAACTCAAGAAAAATCCCATGTGTCCATGCACATCTAAAAGGATGAAAAAGAAGTGTAATATTGGACGAAGTCTCTTGCCTTCCTCTGGTCAGGCTCCTGACACCGATGAAGTAAGAACAGGGATCCTCTGGGTCAAATGAGTTGTTGCAAGCCATCCAGTAACTAGCACACAGGTGTTTGGGTGTTTTCATGAGTCCAGTACACATAAAGAATCTACCCCTGGCAGGCAGGAGGCCTCGAATTTGAGAAGCAGAGCAGTATTAACTACAGGCCCATTTTATCTATCCTGTTTCTCAGGAAGGGTGTCCAGGCCACCATGACATTTGGCACATGATGGGCATGAGCCCTTACTTTGCACACCATCTTAGACTGCTCCCCCTATGGAAACCCCCAGCCAGAATGTTATGATGAGTATCTGTATGGAAGAAGAGGAGGGCCATGTGGGAGTGTTTTTGTTAGAATAGTGGTCTTTTGTGTGGTGGTTGGAAAAGATGAGTGGGTCCACCTCAGCTTGAACTCTGGTGTGATGCCATTAGAGACTCAGTTCTGGAACTGATCTCAGAGAACTCTTGCCATGAATCGAGTTGGGATTTTACAAGGCCAGGCATTAGAGGAGCCCTTGGAAACTGAGATCTAGGCCGAGGGTGGCTTCCTCCACAGCACTGGGAATGTCAGCCAGGATTTCACATGATTTTGCTGTTAAAGCCTTTTCAGCTATAGTTGAGAGCCAAAACTCACATGAACCTCATATTTTAGACCCCCAATGGGCCTGGCTTCCTGTGACCTTTCGCCACTCCGTGAAAAGCCTTGCCTGCATGCGATCTCCAGAGCTTTTACTGAAAGGAGATTCCTCAGCCCTTAATGGCTCGTGAATGAATCAAAACCCACAGTGCCAACTTCTTCATTCTTGAGATATGGCTAGGCCAATAACATGAAGGTTTTGAGAATCCCATGACCAGAAATCCCCGGAGAACCTTTAGATCTCCTGTTGCTCATCATGACTGAACCCGCCATTGCCGTTTTTGACTGAGTGGAATTCATGACCATGGTGAAGAACAGAGATGTCAGTGAGTAGGAGCCAGCAGGGAACTGGGTCTGGAGCAATGGAGTGCAGGTGTGTGACCAACATCTGTGGTGAGCCCCTGTGGTTCTGTCATTGGTATCCAAATGACATGTGACTGACAAGGTGCAGCCAGCAGACCCTAAAATGTAAAGGCATGTTGTTGTGGGGAGAGGATCTGGTGCGATGCTCAGAATCAAGTTGCTACGCACAAGTGGGAAAGATATATGGGGTAGCAGCCCAGTTTGTGTTTTTTTCCGTCAGACCCTGACTCACCCCACGTGACAGAGCTCCTTCCAGCGCTGTGTCCCGGTTGACCTTTATGTATTTCAAAAACAAACACCAGATTTCCAGGGAAGCTGCAAGAAATGCCATTAAAACTGGACTGTGAGCCAAAGGCTTCACAATCCCCCCAGGGAGACACTCATACCCCAATGGCCACAGTTACCTACAAAGAGAGGATTCAGCTCTGCTGCCTCCTGTTCGTATTGGGAAATAGTATACCATGTCCTCGTGTTCACATAGACTGAGACCAAGCTTTCCTGGTCTCACTGCAAAGGAAGCTAAATCACAAAGCTATATTTCTAGTGCACAAATGTCAGAGGCAGATAGTCAAGAAGTCATTAGGCCAGCAAAGTTCCATGTTTGTGGAATGTTTACCCTGTCCCCTACCATTGGGATCTCTTGTGCCACACCCAAGTTTGTGAGCTCCTCAGAATTTCCTATTCCAGATATGTATTCACAGATTTTGTTCCTCTTCTCCTCTCATTGTGTCTTATTTGGGGTGATAGTAATGTCAAGGCATTGTGGTGGATGACAGTGGAAGATTGTTATGTGGCACGTGTTCGCATATATCTTAGACTCGTTTTTCATTTTGCCTTTTGAAATATTGAATCTCTGTGTCAATACTTATACTACCTTGATTCTTTAATGTCCATCTGGGTGGATTTATAATCAACTTTTCACAAGATATTTCTCAGAAATGTACATTTTCTTGACATACATATTCATTTCTGAATTCTCAAAATGAACTTCAGTGAATATTGAGTACTAACCCTAATATTTCTTCAGTAAGTGACCCAGTTTAACCTCAATGAAAGTCTATTCATACGGGTCGTGATGTGTATTTTGAAGTAAATTTTCATTCAAAATTGTTAAATTCCTATTTCTTCGTATCATAGGATGTATCATTTCATCCAATATTCACAAATTGACATGCATGTGATTCATTTACATTCACTCCCTGTATCAGAACCCATGTATTTCTCCATGTTGCTTTACTTGCTTTTTCATGAGATTTCTTTTATAAAACATTACTTTTGAGTTCCATCATCATTTTCGAAGCAAAACTCACAGTTTGGTGTAATTAGTAACCCTAATATTACCACTAGACGTACACCTGCTTGGATTGAATGTTTATCTGAATACCAGATTTCATGTATTTTTTAAAATATCAATTCAATCCATTATTTAAAATAGTAACCAGTTATATTTTTTATTCACCCTATGGTCTATTCATGCATCATCTCTATATACGTAAACCCAGGGTGCACCTATTTTTATCCCCAAACTCTAAATGACAGGGTTTGAAAACATGCTCCCAGAAATGGTGGAAGAAATACACATGTCACCTCCTCCCTGTATTCCTTTCATCACATCATCTTCTGGACACCAAATGCAAAACTCACACTCACCTTATGATTCTTCCAAAGCCTGATTTTAATGAGAGCATGGATTACTAAAATCATCTAAGTCCGCTTTGCCTATTGTTTTCAATATTCAATCCTATGGTGAGCGTACACTTGTTTCTTCCTAGGATAGTGTATTCAACCACCCCCCTGTTGAAAATATCCCTGATCTTATCACTCATTTTGTACTTTGCCCGATCTCCTAACATCCCAATTGATATCTATTTCCCCAAGTGCCTTGTTGTGACTGACTCTTCATGTGTGCTGACATTCCCATTTACACTCTAATAGAAATTCATTCGATTGCAAAAAGGGCCTTTTGCCCAAATCCTAAACTCACTCTTCTTCCTTACCCTACACTGGAATCCTGTCTACTATCTCAATATCACTGGAAGTTCTCTTTCACATTCAGTGGTCCCAGGTCCAAGATCTTATGCCATTGTATATGGATTTAGAGGATTCACCTCTGCAGAACATCATTCAAAACTATGTATCCAAATCAAGGGCCCAACACCCTTGTGTGCTTCAGCTCTTACCTAGTTTTCACCTTCCATTCTTATAAATATCCCAGTTGCCCAATCCCCGTATTCATCCAGCAGAATGACTCCTAAGCCAAATCGAACCTGATATGACCCTGAAGCAGACTCTGTTCCCTCAATCTATTTTCACATAACAGCAGGTCCTGAGTTGATCTTGCCATACAGGTATGTAGGGAATCCTCCAGCTGCTGAGAAGCTCAAAGGTAGATGCAGAAATGATCCCTGGAGCCAATGTAGGCAGCTAGGTAGGACCTGTGAGGTCTAAAGTCATCTTCCATGGCCAACAACCCAGTGAGGATGAAGGGATGTGGCTGAATCAGCCTCTCTCTTCTCAATGCAGGGAAGATGGACACAATCAGGCCTGGGTGGGTTGCTGATCCCGGGCTCCTTTATGACTTGTGAAAATGTCACAGGAAGGTGGGGCAGCCTCCCTCTCATGGGACCCTTGGAAACAACTGTTAGGACAAAGTGGTTGCCAAGGCAGTGACCTCATTCACTTCCCTGAAGGAAGTGACCTCACCTCACTTCCTTGGTGATGGAACTCTCTGAACGTGGGATCCAGGAGGCGAGGCACCCAGAGGCAATTCCAGTCCCAGTGGGCTCCCTTGTTTTTTCTGTACCAAGGCCAGAGTCATTCTTTCTTGGCACCTGGTGATGTGTGGGTAGCCAAATGCCTTGAATGGTCTGAACAGGGGCCTTTCCTGAGAAAGAAGTGTTGGCTCATTGCTGGCTCCTGACAACTACACAGAGATGGCCAAGGAGACCAGAGCTGAGACAGGACCGGCCACTGCTGGGGAACAAATTTTCACCCACCAGTCAGAGGTCAGAGTGGATAGATGCAGACCAAATACAGGGGTGGTTTGTGTGTCTCAGTGGGTGTGTGTTTCAATTTGGCATTTTGTCTCATGTTCTGAGATCATGTAGGAAAAACGTGTTTGTTGTTGTTGTTGTTGTTGTTGTTTGTTGGTTTGAAATGGACTGTTAACTAGTGAGTCTTTCTATAGAGTCAGTGGATCCCACTGGGTTTGTGGTTAAAGAGAGTAGAGAGAAGAATGCAGCCGTGAATGTGTCCTGTCTAGTGGAAATCTTTGCAGGACTCCTCAAGGCCAATTGATGAATGGACTGCTGCTTGTCTTGCAGATGGGAAACACCTACCAAGATCCCAAGTTCCTGTATTCTTCCAGAATTTTGGCCACTCTCTGAAGGGGTTCGTGTTTTTGTGAACAAGATGGGTACCACCTTCAAGCTGTGTGACAAGGCCATGGACTGGATTGCTGACGGGAATGCCAAGCATCTCAGAAAAGTAAAAATTAGCATGACTGGTAAGGATCTCTCTGGAGAATCCCTGCTTGCATAGATAGCCACCCAAGTTGCATGATTAGGAGCTGTCAGTGCCACAGTGTTCAATTAAAGAAAAGTTTTTCTCCAGGCTTCTTTCCTCCCTATTGTTCTGTTCCCCTGAATGTCAGGGAGGTGTTTGCCTTAGGGCACTCCTTTGGGAATCCTCCAGAAAAGAGTTTCAAACGGAAAGGAAGAGGCCCAATCTGTGCCTTTTAGGTAAAGTGCTTTGTAAAGGCTGTGTCTGAATCAGACTCTTGGCCCTGTGTGTGGCTGTGAATTACATTCTCAGCACCCCAGGAAACTCAAGAAAAATCCCATGTGTCCATGCACATCTAAAAGGATGAAAAAGAAGTGTAATATTGGACGAAGTCTCTTGCCTTCCTCTGGTCAGGCTCCTGACACCGATGAAGTAAGAACAGGGATCCTCTGGGTCAAATGAGTTGTTGCAAGCCATCCAGTAACTAGCACACAGGTGTTTGGGTGTTTTCATGAGTCCAGTACACATAAAGAATCTACCCCTGGCAGGCAGGAGGCCTCGAATTTGAGAAGCAGAGCAGTATTAACTACAGGCCCATTTTATCTATCCTGTTTCTCAGGAAGGGTGTCCAGGCCACCATGACATTTGGCACATGATGGGCATGAGCCCTTACTTTGCACACCATCTTAGACTGCTCCCCCTATGGAAACCCCCAGCCAGAATGTTATGATGAGTATCTGTATGGAAGAAGAGGAGGGCCATGTGGGAGTGTTTTTGTTAGAATAGTGGTCTTTTGTGTGGTGGTTGGAAAAGATGAGTGGGTCCACCTCAGCTTGAACTCTGGTGTGATGCCATTAGAGACTCAGTTCTGGAACTGATCTCAGAGAACTCTTGCCATGAATCGAGTTGGGATTTTACAAGGCCAGGCATTAGAGGAGCCCTTGGAAACTGAGATCTAGGCCGAGGGTGGCTTCCTCCACAGCACTGGGAATGTCAGCCAGGATTTCACATGATTTTGCTGTTAAAGCCTTTTCAGCTATAGTTGAGAGCCAAAACTCACATGAACCTCATATTTTAGACCCCCAATGGGCCTGGCTTCCTGTGACCTTTCGCCACTCCGTGAAAAGCCTTGCCTGCATGCGATCTCCAGAGCTTTTACTGAAAGGAGATTCCTCAGCCCTTAATGGCTCGTGAATGAATCAAAACCCACAGTGCCAACTTCTTCATTCTTGAGATATGGCTAGGTCAATAACATGAAGGTTTTGAGAATCCCATGACCAGAAATCCCCGGAGAACCTTGAGATCTCCTGTTGCTCATCATGACTGAACCCGCCATTGCCGTTTTTGACTGAGTGGAATTCATGACCATGGTGAAGAACAGAGATGTCAGTGAGTAGGAGCCAGCAGGGAACTGGGTCTGGAGCAATGGAGTGCAGGTGTGTGACCAACATCTGTGGTGAGCCCCTGTGGTTCTGTCATTGGTATCCAAATGACATGTGACTGACAAGGTGCAGCCAGCAGACCCTAAAATGTAAAGGCATGTTGTTGTGGGGAGAGGATCTGGTGCGATGCTCAGAATCAAGTTGCTACGCACAAGTGGGAAAGATATATGGGGTAGCAGCCCAGTTTGTGTTTTTTTCCGTCAGACCCTGACTCACCCCACGTGACAGAGCTCCCTCCAGCGCTGTGTCCCGGTTGACCTTTATGTATTTCAAAAACAAACACCAGATTTCCAGGGAAGCTGCAAGAAATGCCATTAAAACTGGACTGTGAGCCAAAGGCTTCACAATCCCCCCAGGGAGACACTCATACCCCAATGGCCACAGTTACCTACAAAGAGAGGATTCAGCTCTGCTGCCTCCTGTTCGTATTGGGAAATAGGAAACCATGTCCTCGTGTTCACATAGACTGAGACCAAGCTTTCCTGGTCTCACTGCAAAGGAAGCTAAATCACAAAGCTATATTTCTAGTGCACAAATGTCAGAGGCAGATAGTCAAGAAGTCATTAGGCCAGCAAAGTTCCATGTTTGTGGAATGTTTACCCTGTCCCCTACCATTGGGATCTCTTGTGCCACACCCAAGTTTGTGAGCTCCTCAGAATTTCCTATTCCAGATATGTATTCACAGATTTTGTTCCTCTTCTCCTCTCATTGTGTCTTATTTGGGGTGATAGTAATGTCAAGGCATTGTGGTGGATGACAGTGGAAGATTGTTATGTGGCACGTGTTCGCATATATCTTAGACTCGTTTTTCATTTTGCCTTTTGAAATATTGAATCTCTGTGTCAATACTTATACTACCTTGATTCTTTAATGTCCATCTGGGTGGATTTATAATCAACTTTTCACAAGATATTTCTCAGAAATGTACATTTTCTTGACATACATATTCATTTCTGAATTCTCAAAATGAACTTCAGTGAATATTGAGTACTAACCCTAATATTTCTTCAGTAAGTGACCCAGTTTAACCTCAATGAAAGTCTATTCATACGGGTCGTGATGTGTATTTTGAAGTAAATTTTCATTCAAAATTGTTAAATTCCTATTTCTTCGTATCATAGGATGTATCATTTCATCCAATATTCACAAATTGACATGCATGTGATTCACTTACATTCACTCCCTGTATCAGAACCCATGTATTTCTCCATGTTGCTTTACTTGCTTTTTCATGAGATTTCTTTTATAAAACATTACTTTTGAGTTCCATCATCATTTTCGAAGCAAAACTCACAGTTTGGTGTAATTAGTAACCCTAATATTACCACTAGTCATACACCTACTTGGATTGAATGTTTATCTGAATACCAGATTTCATGTATTTTTTAAAATATCAATTCAATCCATTATTTAAAATAGTAACCAGTTATATTTTTTATTCACCCTATGGTCTATTCATGCATCATCTCTATATACGTAATCCCAGGGTGCACCTATTTTTATCCCCAAACTCTAAATGACAGGGTTTGAAAACATGCTCCCAGAAATGGTGGAAGAAATACACATGTCACCTCCTCCCTGTATTCCTTTCATCACATCATCTTCTGGACACCAAATGCAAAACTCACACTCACCTTATGATTCTTCCAAAGCCTGATTTTAATGAGAGCATGGATTACTAAAATCATCTAAGTCCGCTTTGCCTATTGTTTTCAATATTCAATCCTATGGTGAGCGTACACTTGTTTCTTCCTAGGATAGTGTATTCAACCACCCCCCTGTTGAAAATATCCCTGATCTTATCACTCATTTTGTACTTTGCCCGATCTCCTAACATCCCAATTGATATCTATTTCCCCAAGTGCCTTGTTGTGACTGACTCTTCATGTGTGCTGACATTCCCATTTACACTCTAATAGAAATTCATTCGATTGCAAAAAGGGCCTTTTGCCCAAATCCTAAACTCACTCTTCTTCCTTACCCTACACTGGAATCCTGTCTACTATCTCAATATCACTGGAAGTTCTCTTTCACATTCAGTGGTCCCAGGTCCAAGATCTTATGCCATTGTATATGGATTTAGAGGATTCACCTCTGCAGAACATCATTCAAAACTATGTATCCAAATCAAGGGCCCAACACCCTTGTGTGCTTCAGCTCTTACCTAGTTTTCACCTTCCATTCTTATAAATATCCCAGTTGCCCAATCCCCGTATTCATCCAGCAGAATGACTCCTAAGCCAAATCGAACCTGATATGACCCTGAAGCAGACTCTGTTCCCTCAATCTATTTTCACATAACAGCAGGTCCTGAGTTGATCTTGCCATACAGGTATGTAGGGAATCCTCCAGCTGCTGAGAAGCTCAAAGGTAGATGCAGAAATGATCCCTGGAGCCAATGTAGGCAGCTAGGTAGGACCTGTGAGGTCTAAAGTCATCTTCCATGGCCAACAACCCAGTGAGGATGAAGGGATGTGGCTGAATCAGCCTCTCTCTTCTCAATGCAGGGAAGATGGACACAATCAGGCCTGGGTGGGTTGCTGATCCCGGGCTCCTAGGGTATATAGACCTTTATGACTTGTGAAAATGTCACAGGAAGGTGGGGCAGCCTCCCTCTCATGGGACCCTTGGAAACAACTGTTAGGACAAAGTGGTTGCCAAGGCAGTGACCTCATTCACTTCCCTGAAGGAAGTGACCTCACCTCACTTCCTTGGTGATGGAACTCTCTGAACGTGGGATCCAGGAGGCGAGGCACCCAGAGGCAATTCCAGTCCCAGTGGGCTCCCTTGTTTTTTCTGTACCAAGGCCAGAGTCATTCTTTCTTGGCACCTGGTGATGTGTGGGTAGCCAAATGCCTTGAATGGTCTGAACAGGGGCCTTTCCTGAGAAAGAAGTGTTGGCTCATTGCTGGCTCCTGACAACTACACAGAGATGGCCAAGGAGACCAGAGCTGAGACAGGACCGGCCACTGCTGGGGAACAAATTTTCACCCACCAGTCAGAGGTCAGAGTGGATAGATGCAGACCAAATACAGGGGTGGTTTGTGTGTCTCAGTGGGTGTGTGTTTCAATTTGGCATTTTGTCTCATGTTCTGAGATCATGTAGGAAAAACGTGTTTGTTGTTGTTGTTGTTGTTTGTTGGTTTGAAATGGACTGTTAACTAGTGAGTCTTTCTATAGAGTCAGTGGATCCCACTGGGTTTGTGGTTAAAGAGAGTAGAGAGAAGAATGCAGCCGTGAATGTGTCCTGTCTAGTGGAAATCTTTGCAGGACTCCTCAAGGCCAATTGATGAATGGACTGCTGCTTGTCTTGCAGATGGGAAACACCTACCAAGATCCCAAGTTCCTGTATTCTTCCAGAATTTTGGCCACTCTCTGAAGGGGTTCGTGTTTTTGTGAACAAGATGGGTACCACCTTCAAGCTGTGTGACAAGGCCATGGACTGGATTGCTGACGGGAATGCCAAGCATCTCAGAAAAGTAAAAATTAGCATGACTGGTAAGGATCTCTCTGGAGAATCCCTGCTTGCATAGATAGCCACCCAAGTTGCATGATTAGGAGCTGTCAGTGCCACAGTGTTCAATTAAAGAAAAGTTTTTCTCCAGGCTTCTTTCCTCCCTATTGTTCTGTTCCCCTGAATGTCAGGGAGGTGTTTGCCTTAGGGCACTCCTTTGGGAATCCTCCAGAAAAGAGTTTCAAACGGAAAGGAAGAGGCCCAATCTATGCCTTTTAGGTAAAGTGCTTTGTAAAGGCTGTGTCTGAATCAGACTCTTGGCCCTGTGTGTGGCTGTGAATTACATTCTCAGCACCCCAGGAAACTCAAGAAAAATCCCATGTGTCCATGCACATCTAAAAGGATGAAAAAGAAGTGTAATATTGGACGAAGTCTCTTGCCTTCCTCTGGTCAGGCTCCTGACACCGATGAAGTAAGAACAGGGATCCTCTGGGTCAAATGAGTTGTTGCAAGCCATCCAGTAACTAGCACACAGGTGTTTGGGTGTTTTCATGAGTCCAGTACACATAAAGAATCTACCCCTGGCAGGCAGGAGGCCTCGAATTTGAGAAGCAGAGCAGTATTAACTACAGGCCCATTTTATCTATCCTGTTTCTCAGGAAGGGTGTCCAGGCCACCATGACATTTGGCACATGATGGGCATGAGCCCTTACTTTGCACACCATCTTAGACTGCTCCCCCTATGGAAACCCCCAGCCAGAATGTTATGATGAGTATCTGTATGGAAGAAGAGGAGGGCCATGTGGGAGTGTTTTTGTTAGAATAGTGGTCTTTTGTGTGGTGGTTGGAAAAGATGAGTGGGTCCACCTCAGCTTGAACTCTGGTGTGATGCCATTAGAGACTCAGTTCTGGAACTGATCTCAGAGAACTCTTGCCATGAATTGAGTTGGGATTTTACAAGGCCAGGCATTAGAGGAGCCCTTGGAAACTGAGATCTAGGCCGAGGGTGGCTTCCTCCACAGCACTGGGAATCTCAGCCAGGATTTCACATGATTTTGCTGTTAAAGCCTTTTCAGCTATAGTTGAGAGCCAAAACTCACATGAACCTCATATTTTAGACCCCCAATGGGCCTGGCTTCCTGTGACCTTTCGCCACTCCGTGAAAAGCCTTGCCTGCATGCGATCTCCAGAGCTTTTACTGAAAGGAGATTCCTCAGCCCTTAATGGCTCGTGAATGAATCAAAACCCACAGTGCCAACTTCTTCATTCTTGAGATATGGCTAGGCCAATAACATGAAGGTTTTGAGAATCCCATGACCAGAAATCCCCGGAGAACCTTGAGATCTCCTGTTGCTCATCATGACTGAACCCGCCATTGCCCTTTTTGACTGAGTGGAATTCATGACCATGGTGAAGAACAGAGATGTCAGTGAGTAGGAGCCAGCAGGGAACTGGGTCTGGAGCAATGGAGTGCAGGTGTGTGACCAACATCTGTGGTGAGCCCCTGTGGTTCTGTCATTGGTATCCAAATGACATGTGACTGACAAGGTGCAGCCAGCAGACCCTAAAATGTAAAGGCATGTGGTTGTGGGGAGAGGATCTGGTGCGATGCTCAGAATCAAGTTGCTACGCACAAGTGGGAAAGATATATGGGGTAGCAGCCCAGTTTGTGTTTTTTTCCGTCAGACCCTGACTCACCCCACGTGACAGAGCTCCCTCCAGCGCTGTGTCCCGGTTGACCTTTATGTATTTCAAAAACAAACACCAGATTTCCAGGGAAGCTGCAAGAAATGCCATTAAAACTGGACTGTGAGCCAAAGGCTTCACAATCCCCCCAGGGAGACACTCATACCCCAATGGCCACAGTTACCTACAAAGAGAGGATTCAGCTCTGCTGCCTCCTGTTCGTATTGGGAAATAGGAAACCATGTCCTCGTGTTCACATAGACTGAGACCAAGCTTTCCTGGTCTCACTGCAAAGGAAGCTAAGTCACAAAGCTATATTTCTAGTGCACAAATGTCAGAGGCAGATAGTCAAGAAGTCATTAGGCCAGCAAAGTTCCATGTTTGTGGAATGTTTACCCTGTTCCCTACCATTGGGATCTCTTGTGCCACACCCAAGTTTGTGAGCTCCTCAGAATTTCCTATTCCAGATATGTATTCACAGATTTTGTTCCTCTTCTCCTCTCATTGTGTCTTATTTGGGGTGATAGTAATGTCAAGGCATTGTGGTGGATGACAGTGGAAGATTGTTATGTGGCACGTGTTCGCATATATCTTAGACTCGTTTCTCATTTTGCCCTTTGAAATATTGAATCTCTGTGTCAATACTTATACTACCTTGATTCTTTAATGTCCATCTGGGTGGATTTATAATCAACTTTTCACAAGATATTTCTGAGAAATGTACATTTTCTTGACATACATATTCATTTCTGAATTCTCAAAATGAACTTCAGTGAATATTGAGTACTAACCCTAATATTTCTTCAGTAAGTGACCCAGTTTAACATCAATGAAAGTCTATTCATACGGGACGTGATGTGTATTTTGAAGTAAATTTTCATTCAAAATTGTTAAATTCCTATTTCTTCGTATCATAGGATGTATCATTTCATCCAATATTCACAAATTGACATGCATGTGATTCACTTACATTCACTCCCTGTATCAGAACCCATGTATTTCTCCATGTTGCTTTACTTGCTTTTTCATGAGATTTCTTTTATAAAACATTACTTTTGAATTCCATCATCATTTTCGAAGCAAAACTCACAGTTTGGTGTAATTAGTAACCCTAATATTACCACTAGACGTACACCTACTTGAATTGAATGTTTATCTGAATACCAGATTTCATGTATTTTTTAAAATATCAATTCAATCCATTATTTAAAATAGTAACCAGTTATATTTTTTATTCACCCTATGGTCTATTCATGCATCATCTCTATATACGTAAACCCAGGGTGCACCTATTTTTATCCCCAAACTCTAAATGACAGGGTTTGAAAACATGCTCCCAGAAATGGTGGAAGAAATACACATGTCACCTCCTCCCTGTATTCCTTTCATCACATCATCTTCTGGACACCAAATGCAAAACTCACACTCACCTTATGATTCTTCCAAAGCCTGATTTTAATGAGAGCATGGATTACTAAAATCATCTAAGTCCGCTTTGCCTATTGTTTTCAATATTCAATCCTATGGTGAGCGTACACTTGTTTCTTCCTAGGATAGTGTATTCAACCACCCCCCTGTTGAAAATATCCCTGATCTTATCACTCATTTTGTACTTTGCCCGATCTCCTAACATCCCAATTGATATCTATTTCCCCAAGTGCCTTGTTGTGACTGACTCTTCATGTGTGCTGACATTCCCATTTACACTCTAATAGAAATTCATTCGATTGCAAAAAGGGCCTTTTGCCCAAATCCTAAACTCACTCTTCTTCCTTACCCTACACTGGAATCCTGTCTACTATCTCAATATCACTGGAAGTTCTCTTTCACATTCAGTGGTCCCAGGTCCAAGATCTTATGCCATTGTATATGGATTTAGAGGATTCACCTCTGCAGAACATCATTCAAAACTATGTATCCAAATCAAGGGCCCAACACCCTTGTGTGCTTCAGCTCTTACCTAGTTTTCACCTTCCATTCTTATAAATATCCCAGTTGCCCAATCCCCGTATTCATCCAGCAGAATGACTCCTAAGCCAAATCGAACCTGATATGACCCTGAAGCAGACTCTGTTCCCTCAATCTATTTTCACATAACAGCAGGTCCTGAGTTGATCTTGCCATACAGGTATGTAGGGAATCCTCCAGCTGCTGAGAAGCTCAAAGGTAGATGCAGAAATGATCCCTGGAGCCAATGTAGGCAGCTAGGTAGGACCTGTGAGGTCTAAAGTCATCTTCCATGGCCAACAACCCAGTGAGGATGAAGGGATGTGGCTGAATCAGCCTCTCTCTTCTCAATGCAGGGAAGATGGACACAATCAGGCCTGGGTGGGTTGCTGATCCCGGGCTCCTAGGGTATATAGACCTTTATGACTTGTGAAAATGTCACAGGAAGGTGGGGCAGCCTCCCTCTCATGGGACCCTTGGAAACAACTGTTAGGACAAAGTGGTTGCCAAGGCAGTGACCTCATTCACTTCCCTGAAGGAAGTGACCTCACCTCACTTCCTTGGTGATGGAACTCTCTGAACGTGGGATCCAGGAGGCGAGGCACCCAGAGGCAATTCCAGTCCCAGTGGGCTCCCTTGTTTTTTCTGTACCAAGGCCAGAGTCATTCTTTCTTGGCACCTGGTGATGTGTGGGTAGCCAAATGCCTTGAATGGTCTGAACAGGGGCCTTTCCTGAGAAAGAAGTGTTGGCTCATTGCTGGCTCCTGACAACTACACAGAGATGGCCAAGGAGACCAGAGCTGAGACAGGACCGGCCACTGCTGGGGAACAAATTTTCACCCACCAGTCAGAGGTCAGAGTGGATAGATGCAGACCAAATACAGGGGTGGTTTGTGTGTCTCAGTGGGTGTGTGTTTCAATTTGGCATTTTGTCTCATGTTCTGAGATCATGTAGGAAAAACGTGTTTGTTGTTGTTGTTGTTGTTGTTGTTGTTTGTTGGTTTGAAATGGACTGTTAACTAGTGAGTCTTTCTATAGAGTCAGTGGATCCCACTGGGTTTGTGGTTAAAGAGAGTAGAGAGAAGAATGCAGCCGTGAATGTGTCCTGTCTAGTGGAAATCTTTGCAGGACTCCTCAAGGCCAATTGATGAATGGACTGCTGCTTGTCTTGCAGATGGGAAACACCTACCAAGATCCCAAGTTCCTGTATTCTTCCAGAATTTTGGCCACTCTCTGAAGGGGTTCGTGTTTTTGTGAACAAGATGGGTACCACCTTCAAGCTGTGTGACAAGGCCATGGACTGGATTGCTGACGGGAATGCCAAGCATCTCAGAAAAGTAAAAATTAGCATGACTGGTAAGGATCTCTCTGGAGAATCCCTGCTTGCATAGATAGCCACCCAAGTTGCATGATTAGGAGCTGTCAGTGCCACAGTGTTCAATTAAAGAAAAGTTTTTCTCCAGGCTTCTTTCCTCCCTATTGTTCTGTTCCCCTGAATGTCAGGGAGGTGTTTGCCTTAGGGCACTCCTTTGGGAATCCTCCAGAAAAGAGTTTCAAACGGAAAGGAAGAGGCCCAATCTGTGCCTTTTAGGTAAAGTGCTTTGTAAAGGCTGTGTCTGAATCAGACTCTTGGCCCTGTGTGTGGCTGTGAATTACATTCTCAGCACCCCAGGAAACTCAAGAAAAATCCCATGTGTCCATGCACATCTAAAAGGATGAAAAAGAAGTGTAATATTGGACGAAGTCTCTTGCCTTCCTCTGGTCAGGCTCCTGACACCGATGAAGTAAGAACAGGGATCCTCTGGGTCAAATGAGTTGTTGCAAGCCATCCAGTAACTAGCACACAGGTGTTTGGGTGTTTTCATGAGTCCAGTACACATAAAGAATCTACCCCTGGCAGGCAGGAGGCCTCGAATTTGAGAAGCAGAGCAGTATTAACTACAGGCCCATTTTATCTATCCTGTTTCTCAGGAAGGGTGTCCAGGCCACCATGACATTTGGCACATGATGGGCATGAGCCCTTACTTTGCACACCATCTTAGACTGCTCCCCCTATGGAAACCCCCAGCCAGAATGTTATGATGAGTATCTGTATGGAAGAAGAGGAGGGCCATGTGGGAGTGTTTTTGTTAGAATAGTGGTCTTTTGTGTGGTGGTTGGAAAAGATGAGTGGGTCCACCTCAGCTTGAACTCTGGTGTGATGCCATTAGAGACTCAGTTCTGGAACTGATCTCAGAGAACTCTTGCCATGAATCGAGTTGGGATTTTACAAGGCCAGGCATTAGAGGAGCCCTTGGAAACTGAGATCTAGGCCGAGGGTGGCTTCCTCCACAGCACTGGGAATCTCAGCCAGGATTTCACATGATTTTGCTGTTAAAGCCTTTTCAGCTATAGTTGAGAGCCAAAACTCACATGAACCTCATATTTTAGACCCCCAATGGGCCTGGCTTCCTGTGACCTTTCGCCACTCCGTGAAAAGCCTTGCCTGCATGCGATCTCCAGAGCTTTTACTGAAAGGAGATTCCTCAGCCCTTAATGGCTCGTGAATGAATCAAAACCCACAGTGCCAACTTCTTCATTCTTGAGATATGGCTAGGCCAATAACATGAAGGTTTTGAGAATCCCATGACCAGAAATCCCCGGAGAACCTTGAGATCTCCTGTTGCTCATCATGACTGAACCCGCCATTGCCCTTTTTGACTGAGTGGAATTCATGACCATGGTGAAGAACAGAGATGTCAGTGAGTAGGAGCCAGCAGGGAACTGGGTCTGGAGCAATGGAGTGCAGGTGTGTGACCAACATCTGTGGTGAGCCCCTGTGGTTCTGTCATTGGTATCCAAATGACATGTGACTGACAAGGTGCAGCCAGCAGACCCTAAAATGTAAAGGCATGTGGTTGTGGGGAGAGGATCTGGTGCGATGCTCAGAATCAAGTTGCTATGCACAAGTGGGAAGGATATATGGGGTAGCAGCCCAGTTTGAGTTTTTTTCCGTCAGACCCTGACTCACCCCACGTGACAGAGCTCCCTCCAGAGCTGTGTCCCGTTTGGCCTTTATGTATTTCAAAAACAAACACCAGATTTCCAGGGAAGCTGCAAGAAATGCCATTAAAACTGGACTGTGAGCCAAAGGCTTCACAATCCCCCCAGGGAGACACTCATACCCCAATGGCCACAGTTACCTACAAAGAGAGGATTCAGCTCTGCTGCCTCCTGTTCGTATTGGGAAACAGGAAACCAGGTCCTCCTGTTCACATAGACTGAGACCAAGCTTTCCTGGTCTCACTGCAAAGGAAGCTAAATCACAAAGCTATATTTCTAGTGCACAAATGTCAGAGGCAGATAGTCAAGAAGTCATTAGGCCAGCAAAGTTCCATGTTTGTGGAATGTTTACCCTGTCCCCTACCATTGGGATCTCTTGTGCCACACCCAAGTTTGTGAGCTCCTCAGAATTTCCTATTCCAGATATGTATTCACAGATTTTGTTCCTCTTCTCCTCTCATTGTGTCTTATTTGGGGTGATAGTAATGTCAAGGCATTGTGGTGGATGACAGTGGAAGATTGTTATGTGGCACGTGTTCGCATATATCTTAGACTCATTTCTCATTTTGCCCTTTGAAATATTGAATCTCTGTTTCAATACTTATACTACCTTGATTCTTTAATGTCCATCTGGGTGGATTTATAATCAACTTTTCACAAGATATTTCTGAGAAATGTACATTTTCTTGACATACATATTCATTTCTGAATTCTCAAAATGAACTTCAGTGAATATTGAGTACTAACCCTAATATTTCTTCAGTAAGTGACCCAGTTTAACATCAATGAAAGTCTATTCATACGGGACGTGATGTGTATTTTGAAGTAAATTTTCATTCAAAATTGTTAAATTCCTATTTCTTCGTATCATAGGATGTATCATTTCATCCAATATTCACAAATTGACATGCATGTGATTCACTTACATTCACTCCCTGTATCAGAACCCATGTATTTCTCCATGTTGCTTTACTTGCTTTTTCATGAGATTTCTTTTATAAAACATTACTTTTGAGTTCCATCATCATTTTCGAAGCAAAACTCACAGTTTGGTGTAATTAGTAACCCTAATATTACCACTAGACGTACACCTACTTGGATTGAATGTTTATCTGAATACCAGATTTCATGTATTTTTTAAAATATCAATTCAATCCATTATTTAAAATAGTAACCAGTTATATTTTTTATTCACCCTATGGTCTATTCATGCATCATCTCTATATACGTAAACCCAGGGTGCACCTATTTTTATCCCCAAACTCTAAATGACAGGGTTTGAAAACATGCTCCCAGAAATGGTGGAAGAAATACACATGTCACCTCCTCCCTGTATTCCTTTCATCACATCATCTTCTGGACACCAAATGCAAAACTCACACTCACCTTATGATTCTTCCAAAGCCTGATTTTAATGAGAGCATGGATTACTAAAATCATCTAAGTCCGCTTTGCCTATTGTTTTCAATATTCAATCCTATGGTGAGCGTACACTTGTTTCTTCCTAGGATAGTGTATTCAACCACCCCCCTGTTGAAAATATCCCTGATCTTATCACTCATTTTGTACTTTGCCCGATCTCCTAACATCCCAATTGATATCTATTTCCCCAAGTGCCTTGTTGTGACTGACTCTTCATGTGTGCTGACATTCCCATTTACACTCTAATAGAAATTCATTCGATTGCAAAAAGGGCCTTTTGCCCAAATCCTAAACTCACTCTTCTTCCTTACCCTACACTGGAATCCTGTCTACTATCTCAATATCACTGGAAGTTCTCTTTCACATTCAGTGGTCCCAGGTCCAAGATCTTATGCCATTGTATATGGATTTAGAGGATTCACCTCTGCAGAACATCATTCAAAACTATGTATCCAAATCAAGGGCCCAACACCCTTGTGTGCTTCAGCTCTTACCTAGTTTTCACCTTCCATTCTTATAAATATCCCAGTTGCCCAATCCCCGTATTCATCCAGCAGAATGACTCCTAAGCCAAATCGAACCTGATATGACCCTGAAGCAGACTCTGTTCCCTCAATCTATTTTCACATAACAGCAGGTCCTGAGTTGATCTTGCCATACAGGTATGTAGGGAATCCTCCAGCTGCTGAGAAGCTCAAAGGTAGATGCAGAAATGATCCCTGGAGCCAATGTAGGCAGCTAGGTAGGACCTGTGAGGTCTAAAGTCATCTTCCATGGCCAACAACCCAGTGAGGATGAAGGGATGTGGCTGAATCAGCCTCTCTCTTCTCAATGCAGGGAAGATGGACACAATCAGGCCTGGGTGGGTTGCTGATCCCGGGCTCCTAGGGTATATAGACCTTTATGACTTGTGAAAATGTCACAGGAAGGTGGGGCAGCCTCCCTCTCATGGGACCCTTGGAAACAACTGTTAGGACAAAGTGGTTGCCAAGGCAGTGACCTCATTCACTTCCCTGAAGGAAGTGACCTCACCTCACTTCCTTGGTGATGGAACTCTCTGAACGTGGGATCCAGGAGGCGAGGCACCCAGAGGCAATTCCAGTCCCAGTGGGCTCCCTTGTTTTTTCTGTACCAAGGCCAGAGTCATTCTTTCTTGGCACCTGGTGATGTGTGGGTAGCCAAATGCCTTGAATGGTCTGAACAGGGGCCTTTCCTGAGAAAGAAGTGTTGGCTCATTGCTGGCTCCTGACAACTACACAGAGATGGCCAAGGAGACCAGAGCTGAGACAGGACCGGCCACTGCTGGGGAACAAATTTTCACCCACCAGTCAGAGGTCAGAGTGGATAGATGCAGACCAAATACAGGGGTGGTTTGTGTGTCTCAGTGGGTGTGTGTTTCAATTTGGCATTTTGTCTCATGTTCTGAGATCATGTAGGAAAAACGTGTTTGTTGTTGTTGTTGTTGTTGTTGTTTGTTGGTTTGAAATGGACTGTTAACTAGTGAGTCTTTCTATAGAGTCAGTGGATCCCACTGGGTTTGTGGTTAAAGAGAGTAGAGAGAAGAATGCAGCCGTGAATGTGTCCTGTCTAGTGGAAATCTTTGCAGGACTCCTCAAGGCCAATTGATGAATGGACTGCTGCTTGTCTTGCAGATGGGAAACACCTACCAAGATCCCAAGTTCCTGTATTCTTCCAGAATTTTGGCCACTCTCTGAAGGGGTTCGTGTTTTTGTGAACAAGATGGGTACCACCTTCAAGCTGTGTGACAAGGCCATGGACTGGATTGCTGACGGGAATGCCAAGCATCTCAGAAAAGTAAAAATTAGCATGACTGGTAAGGATCTCTCTGGAGAATCCCTGCTTGCATAGATAGCCACCCAAGTTGCATGATTAGGAGCTGTCAGTGCCACAGTGTTCAATTAAAGAAAAGTTTTTCTCCAGGCTTCTTTCCTCCCTATTGTTCTGTTCCCCTGAATGTCAGGGAGGTGTTTGCCTTAGGGCACTCCTTTGGGAATCCTCCAGAAAAGAGTTTCAAACGGAAAGGAAGAGGCCCAATCTGTGCCTTTTAGGTAAAGTGCTTTGTAAAGGCTGTGTCTGAATCAGACTCTTGGCCCTGTGTGTGGCTGTGAATTACATTCTCAGCACCCCAGGAAACTCAAGAAAAATCCCATGTGTCCATGCACATCTAAAAGGATGAAAAAGAAGTGTAATATTGGACGAAGTCTCTTGCCTTCCTCTGGTCAGGCTCCTGACACCGATGAAGTAAGAACAGGGATCCTCTGGGTCAAATGAGTTGTTGCAAGCCATCCAGTAACTAGCACACAGGTGTTTGGGTGTTTTCATGAGTCCAGTACACATAAAGAATCTACCCCTGGCAGGCAGGAGGCCTCGAATTTGAGAAGCAGAGCAGTATTAACTACAGGCCCATTTTATCTATCCTGTTTCTCAGGAAGGGTGTCCAGGCCACCATGACATTTGGCACATGATGGGCATGAGCCCTTACTTTGCACACCATCTTAGACTGCTCCCCCTATGGAAACCCCCAGCCAGAATGTTATGATGAGTATCTGTATGGAAGAAGAGGAGGGCCATGTGGGAGTGTTTTTGTTAGAATAGTGGTCTTTTGTGTGGTGGTTGGAAAAGATGAGTGGGTCCACCTCAGCTTGAACTCTGGTGTGATGCCATTAGAGACTCAGTTCTGGAACTGATCTCAGAGAACTCTTGCCATGAATCGAGTTGGGATTTTACAAGGCCAGGCATTAGAGGAGCCCTTGGAAACTGAGATCTAGGCCGAGGGTGGCTTCCTCCACAGCACTGGGAATCTCAGCCAGGATTTCACATGATTTTGCTGTTAAAGCCTTTTCAGCTATAGTTGAGAGCCAAAACTCACATGAACCTCATATTTTAGACCCCCAATGGGCCTGGCTTCCTGTGACCTTTCGCCACTCCGTGAAAAGCCTTGCCTGCATGCGATCTCCAGAGCTTTTACTGAAAGGAGATTCCTCAGCCCTTAATGGCTCGTGAATGAATCAAAACCCACAGTGCCAACTTCTTCATTCTTGAGATATGGCTAGGCCAATAACATGAAGGTTTTGAGAATCCCATGACCAGAAATCCCCGGAGAACCTTGAGATCTCCTGTTGCTCATCATGACTGAACCCGCCATTGCCCTTTTTGACTGAGTGGAATTCATGACCATGGTGAAGAACAGAGATGTCAGTGAGTAGGAGCCAGCAGGGAACTGGGTCTGGAGCAATGGAGTGCAGGTGTGTGACCAACATCTGTGGTGAGCCCCTGTGGTTCTGTCATTGGTATCCAAATGACATGTGACTGACAAGGTGCAGCCAGCAGACCCTAAAATGTAAAGGCATGTTGTTGTGGGGAGAGGATCTGGTGCGATGCTCAGAATCAAGTTGCTACGCACAAGTGGGAAAGATATATGGGGTAGCAGCCCAGTTTGTGTTTTTTTCCGTCAGACCCTGACTCACCCCACGTGACAGAGCTCCTTCCAGCGCTGTGTCCCGGTTGACCTTTATGTATTTCAAAAACAAACACCAGATTTCCAGGGAAGCTGCAAGAAATGCCATTAAAACTGGACTGTGAGCCAAAGGCTTCACAATCCCCCCAGGGAGACACTCATACCCCAATGGCCACAGTTACCTACAAAGAGAGGATTCAGCTCTGCTGCCTCCTGTTCGTATTGGGAAATAGTATACCATGTCCTCGTGTTCACATAGACTGAGACCAAGCTTTCCTGGTCTCACTGCAAAGGAAGCTAAATCACAAAGCTATATTTCTAGTGCACAAATGTCAGAGGCAGATAGTCAAGAAGTCATTAGGCCAGCAAAGTTCCATGTTTGTGGAATGTTTACCCTGTCCCCTACCATTGGGATCTCTTGTGCCACACCCAAGTTTGTGAGCTCCTCAGAATTTCCTATTCCAGATATGTATTCACAGATTTTGTTCCTCTTCTCCTCTCATTGTGTCTTATTTGGGGTGATAGTAATGTCAAGGCATTGTGGTGGATGACAGTGGAAGATTGTTATGTGGCACGTGTTCGCATATATCTTAGACTCGTTTTTCATTTTGCCTTTTGAAATATTGAATCTCTGTGTCAATACTTATACTACCTTGATTCTTTAATGTCCATCTGGGTGGATTTATAATCAACTTTTCACAAGATATTTCTCAGAAATGTACATTTTCTTGACATACATATTCATTTCTGAATTCTCAAAATGAACTTCAGTGAATATTGAGTACTAACCCTAATATTTCTTCAGTAAGTGACCCAGTTTAACCTCAATGAAAGTCTATTCATACGGGTCGTGATGTGTATTTTGAAGTAAATTTTCATTCAAAATTGTTAAATTCCTATTTCTTCGTATCATAGGATGTATCATTTCATCCAATATTCACAAATTGACATGCATGTGATTCACTTACATTCACTCCCTGTATCAGAACCCATGTATTTCTCCATGTTGCTTTACTTGCTTTTTCATGAGATTTCTTTTATAAAACATTACTTTTGAGTTCCATCATCATTTTCGAAGCAAAACTCACAGTTTGGTGTAATTAGTAACCCTAATATTTCCACTAGACATACACCTACTTGGATTGAATGTTTATCTGAATACCAGATTTCATGTATTTTTTAAAATATCAATTCAATCCATTATTTAAAATAGTAACCAGTTATATTTTTTATTCACCCTATGGTCTATTCATGCATCATCTCTATATACGTAAACCCAGGGTGCACCTATTTTTATCCCCAAACTCTAAATGACAGGGTTTGAAAACATGCTCCCAGAAATGGTGGAAGAAATACACATGTCACCTCCTCCCTGTATTCCTTTCATCACATCATCTTCTGGACACCAAATGCAAAACTCACACTCACCTTATGATTCTTCCAAAGCCTGATTTTAATGAGAGCATGGATTACTAAAATCATCTAAGTCCGCTTTGCCTATTGTTTTCAATATTCAATCCTATGGTGAGCGTACACTTGTTTCTTCCTAGGATAGTGTATTCAACCACCCCCCTGTTGAAAATATCCCTGATCTTATCACTCATTTTGTACTTTGCCCGATCTCCTAACATCCCAATTGATATCTATTTCCCCAAGTGCCTTGTTGTGACTGACTCTTCATGTGTGCTGACATTCCCATTTACACTCTAATAGAAATTCATTCGATTGCAAAAAGGGCCTTTTGCCCAAATCCTAAACTCACTCTTCTTCCTTACCCTACACTGGAATCCTGTCTACTATCTCAATATCACTGGAAGTTCTCTTTCACATTCAGTGGTCCCAGGTCCAAGATCTTATGCCATTGTATATGGATTTAGAGGATTCACCTCTGCAGAACATCATTCAAAACTATGTATCCAAATCAAGGGCCCAACACCCTTGTGTGCTTCAGCTCTTACCTAGTTTTCACCTTCCATTCTTATAAATATCCCAGTTGCCCAATCCCCGTATTCATCCAGCAGAATGACTCCTAAGCCAAATCGAACCTGATATGACCCTGAAGCAGACTCTGTTCCCTCAATCTATTTTCACATAACAGCAGGTCCTGAGTTGATCTTGCCATACAGGTATGTAGGGAATCCTCCAGCTGCTGAGAAGCTCAAAGGTAGATGCAGAAATGATCCCTGGAGCCAATGTAGGCAGCTAGGTAGGACCTGTGAGGTCTAAAGTCATCTTCCATGGCCAACAACCCAGTGAGGATGAAGGGATGTGGCTGAATCAGCCTCTCTCTTCTCAATGCAGGGAAGATGGACACAATCAGGCCTGGGTGGGTTGCTGATCCCGGGCTCCTAGGGTATATAGACCTTTATGACTTGTGAAAATGTCACAGGAAGGTGGGGCAGCCTCCCTCTCATGGGACCCTTGGAAACAACTGTTAGGACAAAGTGGTTGCCAAGGCAGTGACCTCATTCACTTCCCTGAAGGAAGTGACCTCACCTCACTTCCTTGGTGATGGAACTCTCTGAACGTGGGATCCAGGAGGCGAGGCACCCAGAGGCAATTCCAGTCCCAGTGGGCTCCCTTGTTTTTTCTGGACCAAGGCCAGAGTCATTCTTTCTTGGCACCTGGTGATGTGTGGGTAGCCAAATGCCTTGAATGGTCTGAACAGGGGCCTTTCCTGAGAAAGAAGTGTTGGCTCATTGCTGGCTCCTGACAACTACACAGAGATGGCCAAGGAGACCAGAGCTGAGACAGGACCGGCCACTGCTGGGGAACAAATTTTCACCCACCAGTCAGAGGTCAGAGTGGATAGATGCAGACCAAATACAGGGGTGGTTTGTGTGTCTCAGTGGGTGTGTGTTTCAATTTGGCATTTTGTCTCATGTTCTGAGATCATGTAGGAAAAACGTGTTTGTTGTTGTTGTTGTTGTTGTTGTTGTTGTTTGTTGGTTTGAAATGGACTGTTAACTAGTGAGTCTTTCTATAGAGTCAGTGGATCCCACTGGGTTTGTGGTTAAAGAGAGTAGAGAGAAGAATGCAGCCGTGAATGTGTCCTGTCTAGTGGAAATCTTTGCA